>NC_085847.1:3482500-3782500 GCF_035594765.1 Anolis carolinensis
AGGCACAACCATGTGGCCCAAATGATTCATTGGAACTTATGCCTCAAGTACCACCTCCCAGCAGTAAAGAACTGGTGGGATCACAAACCTGCAAAGGTTGTGGAAAATGAACACGCAAAGATACTGTGGGACTTCTGAATCCAGACTGACAAAGTTCTGGAACACAACACACCAGACATCACAGTTGTGGAAAAGAAAAAGGTTTGGATCATTGATGTTGCCATCCCAGGGGACAGTCGCATTGACGAAAAACAACAGGAAAAACTCAGCCGCTCTCAGGACCTCAAGATTGAACTGCAAAGACTCTGGCAGAAACCAGTGCAGGTGGTCCCGGTGGAGATCGGCACACTGGGTGCCGTGCCAAATAGTTTTCTAATAAACTAAAAAGACTTCAACCTGTGTGCAGTCTGGTGTATATAGCAAGGTGAAGCTAGCCACCGCATCCCATTGATGGCTCATGTTCACCTTCCTCCCCAGGAGGACTCCGAGATGGAATCCAACACAACGAATGTAAAGTTGAGCAGCTTTACCCGAAGGGTTTCTCTCTCGGCCTCCTTGGCCCGTATCGGTGTCCTCTTTTGTTTGTCTTCCTTATCTCTGCCTCGCTCCTTCCCTGGCTCCCCCCCCCCCCCCCCGCTCCTCCCGAAGGATCCCAGGAGCCTTTGGTCTATGGTTTGAGGGCATAGCTGTCATTCCATTAGGCTTGGCTGGGCCTGCGTTAAAGCGTGTCATACAAATTGAGGGGATCCAGTCTATTGACAGACAGATATTTAGCATGTAATTGCACTCCGGGTGCAGCACAAAAGCTCTGGGAGGTAAAGAAATGGAGGATTTTGAACGCATGAGAGCCCTTTGGCGTGAGGTTTGGGCTTCCCTTCCCACCCGGGCGCATTTGAGCTCTATAACAGGTGTTATGGAAAGGCGCACATACATCATAGCTCTGGGCCCATGTGCCATGCCTCTCCCTCCCTTTGGCTCCCTCTCGCCATTTAGTTAAGAAATATCGTGCAATATCGCATATCGGTTCCAGGGAGCGCAGGAGTCCTTCCTTGGCGAAGCTGTCACTCTTACATACATGATGGGGAGATTTCCCCCAAACGACTTTGCCTTTGCCCAAACCGGGCATTTTTTTTTAATTTCAATTTTTTGCATAATGTTTTAAAAATAAAACCTCCATCACGTCCGTTTATTTATTTATTTATCACCCACCTTTTTTGCTCTGAAAAGAGACTCAAAACACCCCTCTTGAAGTTCATTCGGAGATGGAGAACAATATTTATTTATTTACAGTATTTATATTCCTCCCTTCTTTCTCACCCCGAAGGGGACTCAGGGCGGATTACAATGAACACATGTATGGCAAACATTCAATGCCAACAGATAAACAACATACAGTATAGACAGACACAGAGGCATTTAACATTTTTCCAGCTTCATGATTCCGACCAAAGGGGGAGCTGTTGCTTCACCGTCCACTAGTGGCTGTACTTCCTCATTCCTTTCCTCGTGTTTTGCAGGCAGTTTTATGGTGTTGTAAATTAGTTAAATTAGCCTCCCGCATAAAGCGTACCTAAATTTCCCTACTTGACAGATGCAACTGTCTTTCGGGGCTGCATAGGTCAACAGCAAGCCGGGCTATTTAATGGTCGGGGGCTTAACCTGACCCGGGCTTTGAACTCATGACCTCTCGGTCAGTAGTGATTTATTGCAGCTGGTTATTAGCCAGCTGCGCCACAGCCCGGCCCTATAGTGTCCAGTGTGTTGTTGAAGGCTTTCATGGCGAGGATCACAGGGTTGTTGTATGTTTTCTGGGCTGCATGGCCATGTTCCAGAAGTATTCTCTCCTGAAGTTACCTCACAACCTCTGAGGGTGCCTGCCATAGATGTGGGCGAAACGTCAGGAGAGAATACTTCTGGAACATGGCCATGCAGCCCAGAAAACATACAACAACCCAATAGTGTCCAGGTTGAGCATCCCGTATCCGAAATGTTTGAGACCGGAAATGTTCCATATTTTGACTTTTTCTTTCCAGATTTTGGAATAATTCCATATCTCTTGGAGATGGGAGCCAAGTCGGAAAATGAAGCTCATTGGTGACACCTTGAAACCTGAATGAATGACATGTTTCAAGCTGGCCAAATGCAACCTGGGTTGGACTGGATGTCCCAGGGTATCTCTCCCAACGTTAGGATTCTATGGAGCTCTCCAAGGTGCTGAACCTAGTTGACTGTGCGAGTTCAGCACCTTGGAGACTTCCTTTAAAGTCTGCCCAAACTCAACGTTCTTATGAATGGTCCCATTAGAAAATGTATAAGTATGTGGGTGCACTATAACTCCCATCATCTTGGGTTAATTCCCCTGAACACGGCCACTATTGAATATTTGCCATGTTGGGTCTGTGTTGGGTTCACTTTACTCTGTGGATGTAGGTGAACTATAACTCCCAAAATAAAAAGTCAATTCTCCGCAAACCCCACCAGTATTCAAAGTTGGTCACGTTGGGTGTGTGTGCCAAGTTTGGTCCAGATTCATCCTCAGTTGGGTTCACTTTACTCTGTGGATGTAGGTGAACTATAACTCCCAAAATGAAAAGTCAATTCCTCGTAAACCCCACCAGTATTCAAAGTTGGTCACGTTGGGTGTGTGTGACAGGTTTGGTCCAGATTCATCCTCAGTTGGGTTCACTTTACTCTGTGGATGTAGGTGAACTATAACTCCCAAAATGAAAAGTCAATTCCTCGTAAACCCCACCAGTATTCAAAGTTGGTCACGTTGGGTGTGTGTGACAGGTTTGGTCCAGATTCATCCTCAGTTGGGTTCACTTTACTCTGTGGATGTAGGTGAACTATAACTCCCAAAATGAAAAGTCAATTCTCCGCAAACCCCACCAGTATTCAAAGTTGGTCACGTTGGGTGTGTGTGACAGGTTTGGTCCAGATTCATCCTCAGTTGGGTTCACTTTACTCTGTGGATGTAGGTGAACTATAACTCCCAACATGAAAAGTCAGTTCCCCTCAAACATAGTTAGAAACAACTCTAGCTCTCAGTATTGAGGTATGACCCTATATTGCTCCACAAACGGGTTGGACCCTGTTGCTTCTCCGAAGGCCTTTCGGGGCAATTATGTGTATTATTTTCCTCCCGTCTGCAATGGTGCAGTTACGTTCCTGTCATGTTATGCATCAGTCTTAATTTTACCAGGTTCCTGAGTGTATCTCCTTTAGGGGGGTTAACTTTTAAATAATAATAATAAAACCCCAAGGAACAACCCAACTTGGCAGGTGAGTCAAAGGAATTAATCGTCGGCTAATGAACCTAATTATCCTCCGCAGAAAGCAGAAAGCCACAGCTCCTGGTTGTCTGTCAAGCGGGATGCGAGGAACCGTGGCCCCGGGAAAACGGCAGCCGGATGGAGAAGTCCAGAAGGCTTTGCTTTGGAAACATCAGTGCCGAATCCCCCCGAGAAAGATGTATAAAATTCCCTTTATACACCACTCCGTATCCACGGAAGAAGTCATCTCCCACTCTTGTGTAGACATGATAAACTGGGGGGAAATCCCGTCCAACCCCTCTAATAAGGCCCAATCGGAGGGGAGATACGATGGTGAATTTGTGCCTGATTTATCGTTCCCAAGAATTTCTTTATGGGACCCTCGCAGGCATAATTTGGGCTTTTTTCTCAATCGTAGATACTATCCGATATGCACGAGGTTCGTCAGGCAAAAGTTGAGTCATGTGCGGAGAAGGAACTTGGCCTGGTTCCAGAGTAGAGGTGGTAAAACAGCTTTGTTTATTTCGGGTTCACCATCAAATTGGCTATAGGGGAGGACTACATTAATAATTAATAATAATAATTAATAACAATAACAAAACCAGGACAGTAAACAAAGAGCAACACCCTGAAAGCAGGGAAATTGGGAATTCCAGAAAAGAAACAGTCAGAGCCAGCTAACACTTCCCAACAAAGGATTCCCCCAAGTAGGAAGCAGACAGGCTTTGAAGCTGCAAGGCTATTCACTGCTATTCTACCTGGCTAACAAATGACTCCCATAAGCCACAGCAACGCGTGACCTGGCAAAGTGAGTAAATTACATAATGAGTCTAACGTGACTGGAAAAAAATACTCCTAACCTCAGTGAATGCACAGGGCTGACTGTGGCCCTATCTACACTATATTCTATGGTCAGTATAGACTCCTGTAATGCATTGAACTGCATTATATGAGTCTACACTGATCATAGAACGCAGCAGCGTAGATCCAACTTGTGTATCGATCCTGGGAAAATCCACTTGCTCAAGTTGCGGGTGACATAATCCAGCACATGGAAAAGTCCTGGTACTCTCACTCTACAAGCCCAGGTGCCACTAGGAGCAAAAAGAGACAAATGAATGCCTATAAAGATCATTTGATGGCACGGTTTTGGGCCAGTGTGTATACAAAGGGACATGTCCCAGTGGAGACGGTCCCATCACCAGGCGAGCCAAGCCAACCCTATGGAGTCCAGCTGGCCAGACTCAAGTTGTCTTCCTGATGCCTCCGAGGTCAGTCCTTCACTTAAAAATGTGTTTCTGGTTACATTCTTTCCCCCTCGGCAGATAACAACGGCAGTCAGTGACAAATCTGGGGGAAGAAGACGGAACTCTTTTGGGACAGCTCCCATCCATTGGCTTCCCAGCAGCTGACATTGCTCATCTGGTTTCAGTTCCGCATGGTCACTCGCTGTCCGTCAAACGTTGCTGCGTTTCCTCCAAAATATAACCCTCTTTGGGGGGAAAACACACACACACACCCAAACTCAAACCCATTGGGCAAACCATGCCTGCTTTTAAGCAAGTCCATGTCCTGACCAAGCCCATGAGATGTCATGCTTAAACCTAAGTTTCCTCTCTTCCCTACTTTGATTTTTTTGAAATACCGAAGATGCATCTTCACTGTCGATGAGGAATAGCAAACACATTTTCGTGGAGGGTCACATCAGTGTTATGGTTGCCTTCAAAGGAACATTGTATCCGTGGATGAAGAATCCATGGATATAGAGGAACAACTATTATTTCTTTACATAGCGGTCCATGTTTTACCCAGATGCTATTGAACGACAACTCCCATCACTTTGGATTATCTGCCATGCAAACTAGGGATCATGGGAATTGCAACCCAACCGTCCTAGTGTCATGATCTCCAATCTTTAACATCTCCAGTTGGCTGACAAAGAACAGATGCCAGCCATAAAACGGGCCAGCCATAAGACCTCAATTACACTCTAGTATGCGAGAGCCCCTATATATATAGGCCAAAGAGAAGGTTCTGGTATTCGGTACAATAAAATCTGTTGGAATCAACCAGCGTGTGTCTTGGTGCTTTTTCCAATGGAAGACTGACCCACAGCACAACTGGGAGAAGAGAACCTGACAATTTGTACTGAATACCAGAACCTTCTCTTTGGCCCATATATATAGGGGCTCTCGCACCTGACACCTAGTGGCTCTGAGGTTGGAGAAAGGTTATGTAGGGACCATAAGTCAGAAAATAGTAAACTATTGCTTAACATAGCTTTGCCTCTGCATATATCATATAGCCTTTATATAGATAGTATAAGCACTTTGTATGAACCAAAGTAGTATGTGTAACACAGGGCCCTTTTTGTGGGCTGGTGACTTCCTTCGGAAGTTCCAGAGAGAGGAGAAAGCTCAGAGTAAACAAATTAGGTCATTGGTATCACATGTGCCAAAGTAGGTGTGGAAGGTGAGGAAGACCCTCAGAAATTGGTCAATTCTAGATAAGGCCGAGATATAAAATTATTTGTTTGCTATGACATGCTTGGCGACAAATGTGGGTACTTATGGCTGTTTTGCCTTATCTATACAAACATACGATAGTCTATGTACAAAGAAAATGTGTCCAAATAACATATATTATTAAAGTTCTCCGTACAAAGCTCAATTTGGCCGTACCCGACAAGATGAAAAGGAGCAACAGCTCTAACACAAAAGTTATTCAAGTCTGCTATTGGTTCCAATGTATATAGGCTTCAGGGATACATAGTCAATGGAAATATCTTCCAAACAATTTAAACAGATGGTTGGTCGTGTTGCTGTATACTGGAATGAAGAAAATAATGATGGAGCACCGCTCTCAAAAAAGTCTTCGAAAGTAAAGTCCAAATAAAGTCCCAAGTCTACAGGGGTCCCGGGTATTTTTGTACCCTGTTTCAGGGAGAAAATCCCCTTCTTCAGGAGTTGTTATACTCGGCAACAATGAATTTCTATATAGTGCCTAATTGCTTTCACTGAGTGACTCTGCTTGTGGTGATTTCAACTGCGAGTCTCCTACAGTCAGAGGACATTTCAAAGCCAGACATCCTGTCCGCAAGCCTTGTATCTCAATCCAAAACGCTCTCTTGACTAAACAGAACAAGCTGCAACCTTCTAGATGTGACTATCACAACTCCCGTCAATTCTAAATACAGGAGTTGTAGTCCAGCATCTGACATCGAGGAACGAATAAGTGAAGTATTCGGCTCGCAGGCCTTGCGTTGGACACATGTGCTGTAAGAGTGTGGCTTGTTTGACACTGCTTGAACTTCCATAACTCAATCCTACAGAATCCTAGGCGTTGTCGCTTAGCGTTCTTGGACACAGAAGGCTAAAGGCTTGGCCGAACTACAACTCTTCCAAGACTCATCGATGGGCTATCAGACGTCTCCCGGCAGCGTCAGGTGAGACAGCTGGCGAGCCTCGGACATGTGGTCATTGTCAAGAGGCCTTTTTGACTCTCCTCCTCCTCCCTTTCCTCTTGCCATTAATGACTTCCACCCTCTTTCCAAACTGCCAAGGGCTGAGGAGCCGCAGAGCCGGAGATGAAAGGAAGCTCGGGCTGCCCCGATTTCCAGGTCTTTCAAATCACCAGCCTATAATAACTTCCACAGCCGAAGGAGAGGGCCAAACGGTGGGAAGGAGGTCAACGCGGAGGGGAAAGGGGGAAGAGGCCGCTCGGCAACAATGATGTAGTGGCTCCTAATGGAAGAAATCTGTGGAATTAATCAAGGCCTTGGCCTCATTTGTTAACGACAGCGTGGTTTTTGGGTCCTTTTTTAACGGAATGGGAGAACCTTGACTTTTCCATCAGACGGACAGGGCGAAGGGTTGGATTACAAAGGCAGAGGAGGTGGTGGTGTCTCCTGGCTTTTCAAGATGGCAGGAGGATGGATGGCCATCTCTCAAGAGGGCTTTCAAGTTGTGTCTTCCAACATGGTTGGATTGGATGGCCTTATGAGTCTCTACCAATCCTACGATTCTCCAGTTTAGGCCTGCTGGGAATCATCCTGGACTACTCAAGTCTAGATGTAGTTAGATAGATGATAGAGTTAGATTGAGGGAATCCTTTATTGTATTTCACTCTATCCTGTGTACGTCACATCTCTTACTTTGAAGTTAGTAGAAATGTGAATCTCTAGAGACACTAACTTCTCATTGGTCAGAATGTCTTTTATGGCCCCAATAAACTGGACCATGAGGTCGGAACCATTTTGGTTCTCTCTTCTCCCTTTATTCTTCAAGCTAACAACACATCTCGCCATCTCTCCTGGCAAGATGTAACTATTTAGATGTTTGTTATTTTTCCTTAGAAACCAGTCTAGAGTAGACTAGACAGCTCCCAAGCCTTTCTATCTACAATGGAGTTCTTTTTACCTGAATAAATACTTTTTGAACTTTTACTGAGACTCTGCAGTCCATTGCAATCCTAAATGGTCAAAGGCTTCTCTTTGCTCGCACCGTGTAAGTAACTGTTGCATTTGAAAGCTTTTGCTTTTGCTACTCTGCTGATTTTGGTGGAATCTCGCCCAGAGAGGGTTAAATTGAGTCTAACCGCTTAGAGATTACCACAACAAAGTCAACACTCCATGCTTGGCTCATGGGTGAAAGCTACACCGTTTTTGATGGAATGTTGTTGTTGCTGCCTTCTAGATGTTGTTGAGCTCCAACAGCCTCCGTTCCAGCCCTCATATCCCTAAAAATCATGGATGATGGTTTTTGAAATCCAACATTCGAAGGACCAAAGCTTCTCCACCCGCTATTAGATTGTTCGGTGCAATTTCATTCAGGCCAATTTCTCTTTGAGAAGAACTTGGAAGAGATCTGAATCCAACTCCCTTCCGCAAAGATTGGTTGTCGAAGGCTTTCATGGCCGGGATCACAGGATTGTTGTATGTTTTCCGGGCTGTATGGCCATGTTCCAGAAGTATTCTCTCCTGACGTTTCTCCCACATCTATGGCAGGCATCCTCAGTGGTTGTGAGGTCTGTTGGACTGTTTGGGAATGCCTGCCATAGATGTGGGCGAAACGTCAGGAGAGAATACTTCTGGAACATGGCCATACAGCCTGGAAAACATACAACAACCCTGGAATTCAATTTGTTTACGTCTCCAAGCAAAAGTGTCCCTTCAGTTGGACATTGCATTGTATAAAATGGGATTGAATGGAGATGACACTCCTGTCCTCTTTGCTCTTCGTACGCCTGGTGGAGAACTTGATCCTTCCAAATACTTTCCTAATTGGGCCTCTGTAGATACATGTGTATGCATTTTTTTCACCTGAAATAATTCGTTTTCAGCGTCCCATTTCCATTAAAGTATTAAATATTGGTTAAGTCCATAATTAAGTCCTCCGTGCCTTCATTAAGGTATTAAGTCTTCATTAGAGATTGACAAAATGAAAAAAAATATCCATGTTCTACCTTGACTTGGCTGTGCCAGGACACAAGCCGCAAATGCTTGCCGATGGTATGGAAATCGGAATAAATTCCCATCCCCACCCCTCGGCGAGTGTTGTTTCCCTCCGGACGTGTTCACACGTGTTGAAGCTCGGCTTAAACAGTTCCACAAAAGGCTTTGCAATCGAAGGAGGAGCACAAACAGGAGTGTATGTGATATGGACACTTGGACCTCCCGAGAACTTAGGATGTATTGGTTGATTCTTGGTTGATTTAGGACTGGCTTTTCAGAAGACATTGGCCAACACACATTTTGGTGATTCAAATGTTAGTCCTGTTTCTGGGTCTATTTGACCTCCAGATTCCAAAAATGACACCCATTCCCCCCTATAAGCTTTTGTTTTTGAGATACAGAACACATGCTATCTACCAGTTGTCTTCTTATCTGCGTCCCCATAGAGAACCATGATACTATATCTAGGAAACTAGAACCAGTGTGGTCTATCCATTGCAATGGTCTGAATCATTGCCCCAAGGAACCCCAGGAATGGGACTAAAAACCAAGGCTGAAAGAGAAGACAGCGAAGAACGGAGGACAAGACAGTGATGCAGAAGAACTTCTCAGCTCTGCCTATTCTCACTGCTGTCATTCTGGGTCCCTATTTCAGTGTTGATCTAGATATACAATGACCCAGGTTTTGGTGACGTAGGGCACATCTACACAGACCACTTCGATCAGTGTAAAACCAGCAGAGAAGGAAGCCATTTCAGTCCGAGAAGTTCTGGATCTGGTTCAAAGTCTGGATGACGCTGATACGCATTGAAACGGTTCTGGGATCCAGAGTATCCACAGTTTGATAGCTGCATATTTTTTCCAACTCCCCACCATAATACATATCTACAGAATGTTGGACCATACAGTTGTTTGTTGCTTTTGCTCTGTGATATGGATTACACGAAAATACGCTGATGCGCATTGAGAATAATATTTCGGATTATTCTTCAGCTTATATAATATACAATATTATTTGTTTATTTATTTATTTATTTATTTAATGCTTGTAGTGTGCATTATATAAACACTGCACTGAACTAGTCCTGGGATCCAGAGTATCTACAGTTTGATAGCTGCATTATTATTTTTCGAACTTCCCGTCGTCGCCGTCTCACTCGTTCAGTCGTTTTCGACTCTTCATGACGTCATGGACCAGTCCAAGCCAGAGCTCCCTGTCGCCCGTTGCCGCCCCCAATTCCTTCAGGGTCGAGCCACTCACTTCAAGGATACCATCGAACTCCGCACATAACACATATTTACAGAGTGCTGGACCACCTTGTAGCTTATTGCTTTTGCTCTGTGATATGGATTACACTAAAGCGCGCTGATGCGCATTGAGGATATTTCAGATTATTCCTCGACTTTGGTTATCTCAGTTTAAAGTGTGCTTCAGCACATGCTTGTAGTGTGCATTATATAAACACTGCACTGAACTAGTCCTGGGATCCAGAGTATCTACAGTTTGATAGCTGCATTATTTTTTTCCAACTCCCCACATAACACATATCTACAGAGTGCTGGACCACTCTGTAGTTTATTACTTTTGCTCTGTGATATGGATTACACTAAAGCGCGCTGATGCGCATTGAGGATATTTTAGATTATTCCTTGAATTTGGTTATATCACTTTAAAGTGTGATTCAGCACATGCTTGTAGTGTGCATAATAATAATAATAATAATAATAATAATAATTATTATTATTATTATTATTATTATTTATTTGTAGACCACCCTATCTTCCCAAAGGGACTCAGCACAGTAATGCCTTCAAACTGCATTAAAGGATCAGTGTGGATGTGCCCTTGTACATGAATATGTATGGTAGACATATGGGTGTGACTCTAGTTCTGGTTTCCATGCCCATCCTTTCTCTTTCTGCAGGCTTAGGTGGAGCCAGGGTCGGGCCCAGTCCAAAGCATCTAGCAAAGGACAAAGCCATCCCAGACTTTGCCTGGTATTCTCTGTGGAATGCCTCTGTCGCATCCGTGCCTTCCGGCTTCACTGTTCCATAGATTAATCGTACGATTCGGTCCGCAGACAGCCAGAAGCTGATACATCAAATGAAGGAAGATCAGAGTCTTACTAGATATACTCATACCCCTCGGGCTCCCCCCGGCCCTGAAAATTACATGTCAAGGATCAGGCAGTTTTCAGACAAAGTGAAATCGAGACGGGGTCCCACCTGTTGCGAAGATTTGAATGCATTTAGCAGAGAAAATCTCGTGCCAATTCTTCCTTTAGAAAAAAAGTCATGTTGTCCGCAGAATCCCCCTCTCCTGGGATTTGGAGATCTCTCATTCTCTCTCTATATATGTATATGCGTGCGTATAGTCCTGGGTTGGATTAAAAGACATTGAGCTCTCATGCTCATTGCGTGGGCCACCCTGTATTGGACCCATCATCAACAAAGAAGGGTTTATGTCAAGACTTCCCTCCTGTCCCATTGGGTTCTTGAGATCATCTATAGGGCAGAGGATATTGGCAGGGACAGCTAGTGACTTTTGTGTCAATGAGACAGCATTGTGGACTTTATCGCACAAGGTAAACAAGGCAGGTAAAGTGACCTCAGGAGCTGGAAGTCTCCCCGCTTCTCGATCCCTTTTGCTGTTTTGTGTTGGCCAATAGGCACAATCGTATGGAAGAAGATAGGAATGATAACAAAGATGCTCATCCCAACGTGCATCTAATGCTGGTGGAGTTGAGCAATGGCTGAAATCGTGTCGACATCTCGAGACTCTCCTATCAAAGCAGTTGGACGTTTTTGCCTGATGCAAGATGCTGTATTCAGTTCAAAGTTGCCAAACATGGTGCTACTACATTATACATTGTACACCGTTCAATTGTGCACAGCAAGGCATTGTGCATAAGTGCGCATGCGCATTTCTCATGCTCATTTGGCTGCGCCATGTTGCAAGCGGCATCGTTTTAGACGTGTTTGATTGATTGTTTTTCATAGTAATATGTTAATGTTTTTAGTATGGCTATCTTGTATGTTATATGTTAGTAATTGAATGTTTTACCTACGTTGGAAACCGTCCTGTGTCCCTTTGGGAAGATAGAGCAGTATATAAATAAAACTGATCATTATTATTGCAAATGCTTGCAAGGAAGGTTATGGCGACTGTTTTTTGGGACAGGAAAGGTGTGCTTCTTGCAAAACCTTAGAAGAGTGATCCAGGATGAGCGTGGGGGAAAGTTGAGCGCATGCACATGCACAACTGCGGGGAGGAACGCCCACCTGGTTGAGGACGCAAGCCAAGTGGCAAAGTTTGGTGGGGAAGGACTTTCCAAGCTCATTCCTCTCTATGAGAAGTGCCTAGATTTCAATGGGGACTATGTTGAGAAGTGGTATTTGGGTCTGGCTTTCAACTGCATATGGTAAATGTTTTCTCCTATACTTTGTTCATTTTTAATTCCAAAACGTAATCTATTTTCTGGATAGCCCTCGTATTTGAGATCTGGAAAGCTTTTCCCTTATAGAGCCAACAGTTTTGCTTATTAAAGTCGGTTATTACAGATTCTGAATTTGTCGTGCTATTGTATACAACGGGACTTGAGCATCCATGGAGTTCGGTATCCATAGAACAATTCCGGAAACAAACCCTAGCGGATACTGAGGGCACACTGCATAAAGGAAGTCCTCTGTTTGAGGTTGGAAAGATATCCTTTTATACACACTGAACGAGATGCTCAACAACTCTGTATTTTGGGATGCTGACCTTTGTGGGTGTCCCGTGTTATTTATGACAGTGAGCTTTGCAGACAAATATATGACCGGGTTAACGAAAGTCAATATGGATTCGTTCGGTCTTTCGGAAGAACCCAAACTTGCCGATCACGACGTCCTCGTTGTCAGCCCTGTGTGTCCCTTCTTGCTATTTGGACAACCTGGCAATGCTACCCACAGGTGGGATTTGCATCAGAGACTTCACAAGCGGTCGGGGATTATGTGGCACCAGATGTTCGGGAGCGGCATCTACCCCGACGTAGCGCAGACATTTGTCAATAGAAAACCCAGCTCCTTGGATTCCAGACTCATTTGTACTCGTTTCAAAGATGGCCTGTGAAAACTGAGAGGCACGATGCTTGGCGGGCGCAGAAGGGGGAGAGTTAAAAGGGGGCAAGGACTTAATAAATATGGTCTCAAAGGAACAGCGGGAGGGAGGGAGGAGGTCTAGACGGGCCTTTCGTGGGCACGAGAAAAATGTATCGGCCTTAAACTCATCTGGAGTGGACCCGTTGAATAGCAAGTCAACAAATACATAAATTCCAAGGAAGCAAAAGGATTGAGGCCACTGTGAAGAAAAAGCTTATGCATTGCTGTGTATACATATTTTTTTTCAGAATGGTTCAAGCTGCGATCCTTCACATTGGGATAGTCACCGGGCAGTCCACAGGCTGTATCCAAATCCTGCCCCCGACTTATACACGAGGTAGACATACATACAAGTCATACAATACCTACCTTTCCTCCCCGAGGCATCAGAAAGGATGCCGATAAGTATGACCTTCTGGATATCATTCCGTTCTGGGGATGTTCTGGGATAGTCAAACCGAACAGTTACCTTGTGGGAGATAACGGAGGCCAAACACCACGGAGCCCTGGAAGGGCTTGGGAAATATGCTCGACTCTTTCCCTCAGTCCTGGCAAGCACGGAAACGACCTTGGGGGAAATGAACACTTTTTTTGATCTTTATTAATTTCATTAACCCGACGTGCGCCCTGCAAGATCTCATTAGAAAGATAGATCGCAATCGCATCTCACACCTGCACTGCAGGCAGTTGGGAAGACAAATCAGATTGCATCCCTTTGCATCTGCTGACGCCAGTCATTGTGGTTGAAGGAAGGGCCGTGATTAATATTATCTTCCCATCTAGCAAGGGTACGGGGAATATTTTTCTATTAGCAGTGGTCGATGGGATGGTTCTTTGGCACGGCATGATGTCATCAGGGTGAACCTAGGGTCATATATAAGTTGACCCCATGTATACGCCGAGGATAGGAGTTTGATATGACCCACTCTTGGACTAGGCAGGCAAGAAAAAAAGATTCACTGATGATTATTTTGCTATTAGATGGCCTTTGAAAGTCTCTCTGCTTAGCTACGGCCTTATGAGACCATCTAGATGGCTTTTGGAGGTCACTTTCCTTACGAATAGTCTTATGAAACCATCTAGATGGCCTTTGAGGGTCCCTTTCTTTATCTATGGTCTTCTGGTGGCCTGATGAGATCATCTGGATGGCCTTTGAGGGTCCTTTTCCTTACCGATGGTCTTATGAGATCATCTAGATGTTCTTTGGAGGTCTCTTTGTTTACCTATGGTCTTATGTTAGGGTTGACCTAAGTCTGAAACGACTTGAAGGCACACAAAAACATTCCTAATTTTGGACTATTTCTGAGGGACTGAGAAGACCATAGATAAGGAAAGGGACCCTTAAAGACCATCTAGATGGTTTCATAAGACCATAGGTGAGGAAAGTGACCTCCAGAAGCCATCTAGATGGTTTCATAAGGCCGTCTAGATGGTTTCAGAAGCCATCTAGATGGTTTCATAAAGCAAAGAGACTTTCAAAGACCATCTAGACGATCTCCTAAGACTATAGGTAAGCAAAGAGACCTCCAAAGACCAGGTAGACTTAGGTCAACCCTAAGTCTAAAGTTTAGGACAGGGGCCAGGTCAATGATCTTGGAGGGTCGCATCCAGCCCATGGGCCTTAGTTTGGGGACCCCTGGTCTAGATCTCTCAAGGCATGATGCCATGATGTCTTTCCATTTCGTTTGACTCGGTAGTCATGGCATGTCTGAGCTGTAGACATTTGCCTTACTGGTAAAAGGAGGAAGGGAAAGCCTTGATGAATAATGTTTATCTTTCTTCTGAATGGAGTCCAAACCATTCTTCTGATCTTTCGAAAGGCAATCAACATCTTTTTCTCTCCCTCTTTCTCTCTTTTTTTCCCCCTGGAAAGCATCCTGGGTCAACCAGGGCAACCTTTCTTCTCCCCCATCCATCATAATGCCACGGCGGTGATGGGTTCAAGGTGGAACGTCTCAGAGATTCTAAACAGCCCCAAAAGCCTTCTTTCCCTTGTTTTTTCAGTAAGCGAGCTTTCCCCCTGGCTCTGCTTGCCTCGAGAGGTCTTTCAAGTATGTCAGGGCAGCCTTTTGTTCTGTCCGTAGTGAGGAAAGGTGGGAGTATTTCACGTGGTCCATGGTGGACCAGCAAATTGCCACAAGACTGCCATTTTCTCTTTTCTTTCAGCTCTTCTCAGTTGAAGATGTGTCCGTTGCCAAGTAGTTGGACCCAAATGTTAGAACCCAAGAAATACAAGATGTGCCTATTGTGCTGGATAGAACTAGCACAATCTAAAGAAGCATAACTCACAACCTCTGAGGATGCCTGCCATAGATGTGGGCAAAACATCAGGAGAGAATAATTCTGGAACATGGCCAGACAGCCCGGAAAACATACAACAACCCTGTGATCCTGGCCATGAAAGCCTTCGACAACGAACTCAGAGTGAGTTCAAGTTAAAACGCCTTATAGATGAGCCCTGCATAAGAGTTGTGTGGTGCGACCCTACTCAGTAGATAGATAGGATTATACATGAAAGTAGAGTAGGCTTGTGCATTACACAAGAGATCTGTTTCCCATTCATGTCATTCAATTTTCATGTATAACCTGGAACCCTATTTTTTCTTATCTGAAACTAGATACTATTTCTCTAATCCAGTGGTTCTCAACCTGTGGGTCCCCAGGTGTTTTGGCCTACAACTCCCAGAAATCCCAGCCAGTTTACCAGGATTTCTGGGAGCTGAAGACCAAAACATGGTTGAGAACCACTGTTCTAAGCCCACCAACATGATTCTGTTCTATTCAAGCCTAACCTACCTTGATTCCACTTCTAATTGCCATGGATTCTTGGGCTTTGTAGTTTGGGGAGCCACTCGAGCTCTCTGGGAGTTGTAGTTTTACAAGGCTGTTACTCATCTTTGCCATAGATGGCTGGTGTCTCATCAAAGAAAAACATCTTTGATGTCAACGTGCATTAATTCAACTTTGTAAATGCCTCCTAGGTGGGAAAGGGGGTGGAAAGGAGTGCTGAGTGCAAACCCTCCAGGCTGCAAGATTTTGTCACTGGCTTTCCTTGTCTTTTTTGTTGTTGAAACCTTTGGAACAAGCAGGAAATCCCAGGGAAAATGCCCTTTCCTCGCACTCACGGTTCATCAGGAGGGCAGCACGTGAAATCCCAGGTATGAAACCTCTCCCTTGTTACGATCTGAAAAAAAAAAAAACCCGACCGATTCGACTTCAATTAAAGCGAGTACTCGTTTCTTTGGGGTTTTCATAATGCTAATCAGGGCAGCGTTTGACTCCCAGGCATCGGGAGCTTGGGTGTCCAAGAATGCTCGCAAACCAGAAGGGAGCCACACCTCTGAGAATGCAACCACCCAAGTAGTCATGCTGATTTGGAGAGTTCACCATGTCAGCTCTTTGCCGGGGTTTATTGACACAGGTCAGTTGATTCGTATTGTATCCGTTTAGTAATATCAGCGGTGGGATCACAGTAGGTGCGGTGACCCAACTAGTCAAAGCAGCAGGATGTGATGGGCCCAGAACCACTTGGCCCTTCCTACCTTCTGATATTTCTGCCTATTTCGTACCTTCCAACATGAACGCTTGGCTACATAGAACCAAGCAACATCAGAAGGAAAGACTAGTTCACAAAACGAGTGACTTTATCACACAAAGCTGCAATGGCGCAATGACTGATCATGGCTACGTACCAACATGAGCCCGCTCTCTATCATACGTCTCTCCATTCACAGAATGGTAAATTGCTGCAATTGTGTTGCTGAATGAAAAGAGATGTGATATTGAAATTGTTCAGAACAGCACGTGCTCATTATCGATGGTAATGCAACCATAGTGGAATAGTGGGGTGGGGTGATAAAGTCCTAAGAGTTAAAAAATACTAAGGGAAACAATTATACTTTCAAGTAGCCGGAATGTGTTGGCCAATGAAAATAAAGAAGCTGCAATGGCAAGCCTAATTCATGAGACCAGCAACTTTATCACAAGAAGCTGTTATTCCGCTGCAATGACACGATTACCGATAGCAGCTACATACCCACATGATCTCCCTCATTATTGCATGCCCTTCCATTTGTGCACAGAATGGAGAATTGATGCATTATTGAAGGGCACTGTGATATCGAAAATGCTCAACCTAGTATGGGCTCATTATTTACAATAGCACGACTGTAGCGGAATAGCGAGTCAGTGTGATAAAGTCCTAAAAGTTAATATTTCTAAGGAAAATAACAGCCTTTTCAAGTAGATGAAATGTTTTGGCCTTTGTTTCCATTGTTTGGAAACTCCTCAAGTTGTTATTACTTCATCGATATTTTGGGGATCCATATCTCTCTTTATCGTTATTCCTCGAGAAGTGACCCGCAAATCTTTGGCTCACCTCTTGAATGCTACAACGGCTGGAAGTAGGAGAGCCAAAGGAAGATCGTTCATCGATCCCATGATCCCATGGGCCTCTTTTGAGAAAGGACAATGAAATTTGATCTTGCTTTTGCACCCAGTGGTCTTGGATGCGGTCATAAAGTTGCCTCAGTCTTCCCTCAGGTCAGGAGAGACACTTAAAATTAATTCCCCTCCCAGCTCAGAACCGTTCATGAGGTGTGACCCTTGTAATTGCCCAGGGCTGCTTTTAGGAAGTTGGTCATTACGGGAAACTGGAGATTTTAAGACGTAAAAGAAAGGCTTCAGAAACTTTGTCTGCTGCTGAATGCATTACGCCGGGGCAAAATGGCAGGGAAGGATTACTTGGACCGTCTTCCCGTTTCCATCAGGTGCCTGCACCTGTAACCCATTCATCACAACATCGTGACTCCCTATTGTACTCACTTTCCTCTTTATTTTATTTTCCTGCTGATTTAGGAAGCGTTGGAATAGGCTACTTCCTCACGTAAGGAGTGTTTAAGGGTGTTTCACATGTCGAAAGAGAAGAAGAAAAAGGACAAACTCTGAGCAGTGTCAGGAGACTGAGTCCAGTGTAGTGTCACTGTGGAGCATCATGAGATATGTTTACGTATTTGAAAGGATGTCCCATTGAGGAGAATAGGAAGCAATGGAGCCATGGGTTCAAATTGCAGGAGAAGAGATTCCACCTAAACATTAGGAAGGACTTCCTGATGCTAGGAACTGTTCGACAGTGGAATACGCTGCTTCTCGAACTACAAATCTAAGGGCTTTATAGGACTCAACCACGACAGCTAAAATGAAACCATAGAGCTATCGCTTCAAGGTTGGAATGGGCCATAACAGTTACTGGACAACACAGTACAGTAGAGTCCCGCTTATCCGACTTCCGCTTATTCGACACTCCATATTATCCGACGGCAAATATTCTCCTTCGCTTGCTCTCCCTCTGTCACTTACTCACCCCACCGGGTCCCGGTGCTGCTGGAACCCAGCCAGGTGAGTGAGCGAGGGAGGGGGGGTGGATGAGTGAAGGAGGGCGGCAAAGACCCTCCCTCACTCACTCGCTCGCTCGCTTGCTCCTTTACCAGGCTGGGTCCTGGGGCTGCTGGGACCCGGTGTGGTGAAGGAGTGAGGGACGGAGGGCAGGCGAGCGAAGGAGGGCGGTAAAGGCCCTCCCTTGCTTGCTTGCTCTCTCACTCACTCACTCACTCACTCACCCCGCCAGGTCCCGGTGCTGCCGTTGCCGCTGCGGGGTACCTGGCCTGGTAAGTGAGCGAAGGAGGCAGGGTGGGTGAGTGAAGGAGGGCGGCAAAGGTCCTCCCTTGCTCTCTCTCTCTCTCACTCACTCACCCCACCAGGTTTTGGTGCTGCTGTCACCGCTGCTGGGACCCGGCCTGGTAAGTGAGCGAGGGAGGGAGGGTTGGCGAGTGAAGGAGGGCAGCAAAGGCCTTCCTTGCTCGCTCTCTCTCTCTCTCTCTCTCTCACTCACTCACTCACCCCACCAGGTCCCAGTGCTGCCGTCGCTGCTGCTGGGACCCGGCCTGGTAAGTGAGCGAGGGAGGGAGGGTGGGCGAGCGAGCACCCACCCTGTTATCCGTCAATTTCGCTTATCCGTCATTCTGCCCGCCAGTTTATGATGGATAAGTGAGACTCTACTCTATATACTAACAGTGATTGTTTTTGCTATATTATCCAGTTTTTTATTCCCACGCTGGACCCTGTTCTTACTCCATTATGACAGTATAGGCTACATACTCTTTATTCAAAAGTTTGGGACCAGAAGTGTCTATTTCAGATTTTTCCCCCCTCAAATTTTGGAATAATTCCATACACATAATGAGATCTCTTGGAGGTGAAACCCAAGTCTAAACATGAAATCCGTTTCTGTTTCATAGGCACTATATACGCATAGCCCGGAGGCCATTTCTTGCACCGTATCTTTTAATAATGTGCATGAAACCAAGTTTGTGTAAGTTGAACCATCAGAAAGCAAAATCACCACTATCTCAGCCACCCATGTGGACGATTTCGGATTGCTTCTCCTGATTTGGGTTTTTAATCTCCTTTGTCGTGAGTCCCCACGGGGAGGTGGGACGGAGTATAAATAAAGTTGACTTGACTTCATTTCGAATTTTGGAATTCCGGGGAAGAGACGCTCAGCCTGTATAAAAATAGGTGAGATTTTATATGTGGCAAGATAGAAGGACGTGTATCAGCCTGAGCCAACCTTCACTTCACCTCGTCGTTCTTCTCCTTTTGCTCGCTTCCTCCTCCTTGAATGGATGCTGTGCAAAGTTCAGCGTTTTCTCATATCATCCCCATCCGGGATGGAGTTAGGACTCTCTTAAGGCCATGCTCTCATCTCAGAGGTGGTGAAACCTCGGGCAGCGAGAAGATAAGATGTTGTCTCCACGCTGTGCTAACTACTCCTTCTCCATGAGGAATGCTCTCCTTTGATGTGGCTCAGTGTGGATCTTATGATTCAGCTTTCTCCGCCTGATGATACACAAACAAACCACCCAGGAAGGGTTCACCCAAAAGGCAATTGGGGAGAAAAGATTGTCTCATCAGCTTCATCTTCTCCTTGACTCTCTCCACACCTTAGAGCTTGTTCTCAAAGGGTTCTTTCCTTAGGGTTAGTCTACTGTGGCTAGTAAATTCAGAGGAGAAATGCTCCCAACTGGCCCAGGAGGTAGCCATAGGCATCCTGTTCCCATTCTGGACTGGAATCCATACGGTCTAGCCAGGTCAAGATTGCATGAGACCATCACTTCACTTTTTGTGTCACCATCGCTCTTCTGAGCTCAACCCAGAGCTCTGTGTGAGTTCCTGACCATTGTGGGCACAATGTGTCCAGATGACCAGGAAGAAGGAGGTGGTCAACTTCTCCAGCTTCATCCTGGTGGTATGAGAACATCTATCAATGTCTAAATAGGGCACCTATGATGGCCAGAAGCTTACGTGAAGCTCTGTAGCTGGCTCAAAGTAGTGATGGTAACATGGAAAGTGAGGTGATGGTCTTCTCCATGACATACCTTCAGAGTGGCTACCATCAATCCCTTTCTCTGCCTAAACACTCCCTGCTCCATTGGAGTAGCCTGCTCGAAACCCAACTGCATCGTATTTCTAATTCATTGATACTTGTGATGTTTGTACATACAGAACAACTCCTGTATCCACGGGGGATAAGTTCCTGAATGTCATGCGGATATGTGAAACCTTGGATAATAGTGAATTCTACTGAACTGAAGGACTTCTTGTCCAAGAATACTAGAGAGTTGCATTGGAGGACCTAGGACTTGTTTGGTTGGATGCAGATCAATGAATCCACAGATACCGGTTCTGTGGGTACAGAGGTCATACTATAGTTTAAATTCAATTATAGTTATGATCTGTAAATGTGCATGTACAACGAAAAATACATGCTAAGACACCCCACCCCACTCCCTATAACAGCGAGGTGAGGTTCAGAGAGGTTGCCAGAGACCAGTATTTTCTGTTGGTCATGCGGGTTCTGTGTGGGAAGTTTGGTCCAATTCGATCGTTGGTGGGGTTCAAGGGGCTCTTTGACTGTAGGTGAACTATAAATCCCAGCAACGACAACTCCCAAATGTAAGGTCTATTTTCCCCAAAATCCATCAGTGTTCACATTTGGGCATATTGAGTATTGGTGCCAAGTTTGGTCCAGATCCATCATTTAGATGTAGATGTAGATCTCTAGATGTAGGTGAACTCCCAAACTCAAGCTCAATGCCCATCAAACTCTTCAAGTATTTCCTGTTGGTCATGGGAGTTCTGTGTGCCAAGTTGGGTTCAATTCCATCGTTGGTGGAGTTCAGAAGACTCTTTAATTATTATGATCATTACTAGATCATTCCGGGACGAGACCAAGCCTAGCCTTAGGAGAAGCTCGAACCCTCTCTTCCATGTACTAAGTCCCATCATCATCATCGTTGTTGTCGTCATCAAGTAGCTTCTGTTTTGAGTCATACAGAGCTGATGAAGGCACTGGGATTTTATTTTTATGTGTCCTCCTTCCTCGTCTGAAGGGAGGTTGACAAAGTCACTCCTTGAAATTCTTGCCTTTATACGCACTTTATTTACAAAGATACCAGCTAAACTAGCAAGCATTACAAGGGCGGAGAAGACAAATGCCAGATTTACGGCACCAGCCAGAAAGATGTTTCCTGCATATCCAGAGAGTCCTGCTCCTGCCATTGGAGGAAATGGGCAGAGTCCATGTGTTGTTGTTGTTGTTGTTATTATTATTATTATTATTATTATTATTATTATTATTGACATAACGACATAGTCTGACACAGCAAACAAGATAGACATGCTGGATTTTGTATCACAAAATCACAAGTCGAACACTTCCCAAGTGTCTAGGACTGTGTGATGTATTTTCGGATGATGCGTGCAGATCCCAGTAGGGTGGCCTTTTGTAGTTGGCAGATAGTAATTTTGTCAATGTTTATTGTTTCCAAATGCTGGCTGAAATCTTTTGGCACGGCACCCAGTGTGCCCATCACCACCAGGACCACCTGTACTGGTTTCTGCCAGAGTCTTTGAAGTTCAATCTTGAGGTCCTGATAGCGGCTGAGTTTTTCCTGTTGTTTTTCGTCAATGCGACTGTCACCTGGGATGGCGACATCAATGATCCAAACCTTGTTCTTTTCCACAACTGTGATGTCTGGTGTGTTGTGTTCCAGAACTTTGTCAGTCTGGATTCAGAAGTCCCACAGTATCTTTGCGTGCTCATTTTCCAATACTTTTGCAGGTTTGTGATCCCACCAGTTCTTTACTGCTGGGAGGTGGTACTTGAGGCATAAGTTCCAATGAATCATTTCAGCCACATAGTTGTGCCTCTGTTTGTAGTCTGTCTGTGCGATTTTCTTACAGAAGCCGAGGATGTGATCAATGGTTTCGTCAGTTTCCTTGCACAGTCTGCATTATTATTGTTATTGTTATTATTACTATTACTAATATTAGTATTAGTATTATTATTCGTTTCTGGTGTGAGAGAATTGGCAGTCTGCAAGGACGTTACCCAGGGGACGTTTTGATGTTTTTACCATCCTTGTGGGAGGCTTCTCTCATGTCCCCGCATGGAGCTGGAGCTGATAGAGGGAGCTCATCCGCGCCGTCCTCAGGTTGGATTCGAACCTGGCAGCCTTCAGATCAGCAACCCAGCCTTCAAGTCACAAGGCTTTAACCCACTATGCCATCAGGTGCTCAAGTTGCTCCTGACACGAATAAAGTATTGTTATTGTTATTATTATTATTGACACAACGACATTATATGACACAGCAAACAAGATAGATATGCTGGATTTCGTATCACAAAATCACAAGTCGAACACTTCCCAAGTGTTTAGGACTGTGTGATGTATATTATTATTATTATTATTATTATTATTATTATTATTATTATTTGATATACAACAAGATAGGTACACAAGCGAACAAGATCACTATGCTGGCCTTTGTATTGGATCACGTGTCGGATTTTTTTTGACTAGGGACCACTTTGACCAGGGACTACTCTCACCAGGGACCACTCTTCAACATTAGTACCAAAAGAGTTACAAATCCGTTTTTGGTCAACTCAAGACTCTACACAAAACAGTACACTCCATGCACCAAGGAGCAAAACCACACCATGTCGCCACCACCTCAACCCACGAAGGCAATCTTTTCACAGCCGCCGGCATCCAGCTTGGAATGAGGTGTGGTTCTAATGCTTAAACAAACCTGCCGAATTCCCAAGTATCCCCCAATTTCAAGGGGATTATTGTCCTTTGGCAGCTGACAAATGCCCGCACCGTGTTTTCAAGCAACCGCAGCTGTGTCGTATAACACAAAGCGGCTGTCAGAGAAAGCCATCAAGCTGTTTATGGGGATTGTGTTGATGTGAGTCCTGTGCATCCTTGAGCGAGTAACTTTAAAGATGTTGAGGTGGGAATATCTGATTTGCATGACAAACAAAGAGTTGGACATCCTGTGACAGCAAACACAGAGTTTCACAAGCAAAAGGTTGACAGATTGATTCAGGACGATTGTTGTACCACTCAGAGAGAAATGTCAAGCATAATCGGCATTTCACAAGAATGTGTGGGTCACATTATTGCTATTGGAAGATCTGTGCACAATGGGTCCTGTGAGACGTCGGTTGCGGAAACTGAGTGTCGACTTCTTCCGTGACGGCTTCAGAAAACTTGTTCATCGTTGGCAGAAATGTATCCAATTGTCTGGTGATGATGTGGAAAAGTGAATAGTGGTAGTTAAGAGGGTTATTTCTGCGTTTGATTTATTAAAATATTCCCATCCAAACTCAAGTAACAAAGGTGGAGGCATTACTTTTCATTCAACCCTTGTATATAGATATATCTACACACACACTCATACAGGCAGTCCCCAAGTTACAAACATCTGACTTACAAACATAGTTAAGAATGAGGCTTTTTTTCATGTCAGAAGCAGTGCACCTGCTACAGGATGAGAATAGATCTCCTTGGTGGCGAAAGGAGAAGCCAACCTGAAGTCAAGAGGCTGATGAAGTAGAGCAAACACTTGAACGACAATAATACCCGGCCAATACTGTTTATATTGCTCTCTGCAAATTATAGCAGACACCAGGCCATTTCAAACAGAGCTGATAAGATAAGCAGGGCCCAACGCCCTGCTGTTTGAGTAGAGCATAGGGACTATGTTTTGGGTAATCGGCCTTATCTTCTTTCTTTTTTTGTGGTTTAACGTTTTCGATAAGAGGGAAAGTAGGCACTTGGGTCCCTTCATGAGCACGCAAAGATACTGTGGGACTTCCGAATCCAGACTGACAAAGTTCTGGAACACAACACACCAGACATCACAGTTGTGGAAAAGAAAAAGGTTTGGATCATTGATGTCGCCATCCCAGGTGACAGTCGCATTGACGAAAAACAACAGGAAAAACTCAGCCTCGATCAGGACCTCAAGATTGAACTTCAAAAACTCTGGCAGAAACCAGTGCAGGTGGTCCTGGTGGTTGACCTAAGTCTACCTGGTCTTTGGAGGTCTCTTTGTTTGCTTATGGCCTTATGAGATCGTCTAGATGGTCTTTGGAGGTCTCTTTGCTTGCTTATGGCCTTATGAGATCGTCTAGATGGTCTTTGGAGATCTCTTTGCTTGCTTATGGCCTTATGAGATCGTCTAGATGGTCTTTGGAGATCTCTTTGCTTGCTTATGGCCTTATGAGATCGTCTAGATGGTCTTTGGAGGTCTCTTTGTTTGCTTATGGCCTTATGAGATCGTCTAGATGGTCTTTGGAGGTCTCTTTGTTTGCTTATGGCCTTATGAGATCGTCTAGATGGTCTTTGGAGGTCTCTTTGCTTGCTTATGGCCTTATGAGATCGTCTAGATGGTCTTTGGAGATCTCTTTGCTTGCTTATGGCCTTATGAGATCGTCTAGATGGTCTTTGGAGATCTCTTTGTTTGCTTATGGCCTTATGAGATCGTCTAGATGGTCTTTGGAGGTCTCTTTGTTTGCTTATGGCCTTATGAGATCGTCTAGATGGTCTTTGGAGATCTCTTTGCTTGCTTATGGCCTTATGAGATTGTCTAGATGGTCTTTGGAGGTCTCTTTGTTTGCTTATGGCCTTATGAGATCGTCTAGATGGTCTTTGGAGATCTCTTTGCTTGCTTATGGCCTTATGAGATCGTCTAGATGGTCTTTGGAGATCTCTTTGCTTGCTTATGGCCTTATGAGATCGTCTAGATGGTCTTTGGAGATCTCTTTGCTTGCTTATGGCCTTATGAGATCGTCTAGATGGTCTTTGGAGGTCTCTTTGTTTGCTTATGGCCTTATGAGATCGTCTAGATGGTCTTTGGAGATCTCTTTGCTTGCTTATGGCCTTATGAGATTGTCTAGATGGTCTTTGGAGGTCTCTTTGCTTAGCTATGGACTTATGAGACCATCTAGATGGCTTTTGGAGGTCACTTTCCTTACCTATGGTCCTATGAGACCATCTAGATGGCCTTTAAGGATCCTTTTCCTTATCTATGGTTTTATGAAATTGTCTAGATGGCTTTGGGGGCCCCTTTCCTTACCTATGGTCTTATGAAACCATCTAGATGGTCTTTGAGGGTCCCTTTCCTTACCTATGGTCTTATGAAACCATCTAGATGGTCTTTGAGGGTCCCTTTCTTTGTTTATGGTTTTCTGATGGCCTATGAGACCATCTAGATGGCCTTTGAGGGTCCCTTTACTTACCTATGGTCTTATGAGACCATCTAGATGATCTTTTGAGGTCTCTTTGCTTACCTATGGTCTTATGAGAGCGTCTAGATCAGGGTTCTCCAAACTAAGGCCCATGGCCTCTGTCCTAAACTTTAGCCTTAGGGTTGAAGGTACACAACAACAACAATCCTAATTTCGGACTATTTCATCCTAGTCCTGCCTCCCAACAGTCTGAGGGGCTGTAAATCGGCTTAAAACTTAAAAAGTTTGAGGACCTCTGCATTAGACAATGGAACTGGGATCTCTCCAGTCTAATTCTCTAACCCAGTGGCTCCCAAACGTTGGTCCTCCATGTGTCCTTAACCCCCAACCAGCTTGGCCAACAGTCAAGACTTATCGGGAGTTGAAGTCCCAAATACCTGGAGGACCAAAGTCCCCACACTGACCTTTTGGAGAGGTCTGTGGCTCACTTTTGGACTTCCCAGAAGCGTTATGAGAAACCAGGATCCCAGCAGGGCCCATCTCATGCTCCACTAGTTCACCCTTATTAGTCATTCGTCGATAAAACGTAAGCCGATCCAAAGTTAATACCCTCCTTGTCGCTTGAAACGTGTTTACACGGATGAAGCGGTGGTGCGGTGCCAAACTCAACTCCCTCCACGCTCAAATGTTTAGGCCCCAGGGCTTTCTCTCCCGGTGACATAACAAGGCAGCAAAGTCAACCCGAGTTAATCCGAGCTGCCTAACTGATGGGAGTTATGTTTTATCTGATCCAGAAAGACAGGACAAAGAGATCACAGGAGGCTTATTTTCACCTTATCATTAAAGTCAATGTTCTTTTTCCCCCCCTCCGGGCGGACGGGAAGAACAACACCGGACCCGATTGGGAAGCTCGGCTCGCCGTATGAAATAGAAATTACCTTTTCCATGCAAATCTTGAGTCAATATTATTTCACACTCCTGCAAATAAGAGAACTGTTGATTCAGAGACATCGGTGGGAATGCAGATATGTTCCGTTAAGTCGGTTCCTGCTGGGGCAACTGAATTCCATCTGCCGGCTTTGCGGGGTACATTACAGTTTCCGAAGACCACAAACACTTCCATTCAAATGGGCTTTGGGGATGGGGATGGAGCTCGAGACCAGGTTTTGCATACAGGGGAGTGCCGGCTCCATCTCCCAGCATCTCCAGGGGAGTTTAAATGCAGGTGATGGGAAAGAGTCCTTCTACTAGTCACAGATGAGAATAATAGTAGACTCAACGAAGGCGCTCATTTCTGAGAATTGAAGTTCAAGACATTTGGAGGGTATGAGGAGGAGAGAATTGATAGGACGGGTAGCTTCAATAGAGATACCAAAGATTTTTGTTAATGCCATCCCATGGTCCCATAGTACAGTCTGTTCAGCACCTGTAATAGTCAGTAAGAGCACCTAAAGCTTCAGAGAGCTTCTGTTCAACCATTTCGAAGCTCTCTGCATGAGCAGTGATGACATGTTCGTCAGCATAGATGAAATTCTCCCTACCTTCTGGCATTGGCTGGTCATTTACTAGATTATTATGAATGATTTTTTGCTGTATTTTAATATGTTTTTTTAACCAATGTTTTTGCTATTTTTTTAATGTTAATGTTTATTTTCATTCGCACGTCGTTTTGCTGTTTGATGTGTTTTATGTTCTTTATTGTATTTGCTTGGTCTTTCGCCCCATGTAAGCCGCCCCGAGTCCCTTCGGGGAGATGGAGGTGGGGTATAATAATAATAATAATAATAATAATAATAATAATAATAATAATAATAATAATAATAATAATAATTATTATTATTATTATTATTATTATTATTATTATTATTATTTTATTATTATTATGACACAGCAAACAAGATAGACATGCTGGATTTCATATCATAAAATCACAAGCCGAACACTTCCCAAGTGTTTAGAACTGTGTGATGTATTTTCAGATGATGTGCGCAGATCCCAGTAGGGTTATTATTATTATTATTATTATTATTATTATTATTATTTACACAATGACGTTGTATGACACAGCAAACAAGATAGATATGCTGGATTTCGTATCACAAAATCACAAGTCGAACACTTCCCAAGTGTTTAGCACTGTGTGATGTATTTTCGGATGATGTGCGCAGATCCCAGTAGGGTTATTATTATTATTATTATTATTATTATTATTATTATTGACACAATGACGTTGTATGACATAGCAAACAAGATAGATATGCTGGATTTCGTATCACAAAATCAGAAGTTGAACACTTCCCAAGTGTTTAGGACTGTATGATGTATTTTCGAATGATGTGCACAGATCCCAGTAGGGTGGCCTTATTATTTTTATTTTATTTTATTTTATTTTATTTTATGACACAGCAAACAAGATAGATATGTTGGATTTTGTATCAACAGGAAAAACTCAGCCGCTATGAGGACCTCAAGATCAAACTTCAAAGACTCTGGCAGAAACCAGTGCAGGTGGTCCCGGTGGTGATGGGCACACTGGGTGCCGTGCCAAAAGATCTCAGCCGGCATTTGGAAACAATAGACATTGACAAAATTACAATCTGCCAACTGCAAAAGGCCACCCTACTGGGATCTGCACGCATCATCCGAAAATACATCACACAGTCCTAGACACTTGGGAAGTGTTCGACTTGTGATTTTGTGATACGAAATAATAATAATAATAATAATAATAATAATAATAATAATAATAATAATAATAATAATAATAATAATAATTAAAAGCCACAAATATGGTTCTTTGCTCCTGAGCAGCAGTCAATGGTGACTTGGGTATAGGGTGCCATGAGACAAAGCATCTATGATTTCCTTGATATATTTTTTTGCTGGAAAAAAAAGTGAAAGCAACCCAAACTCATGGAGATTCCAATTCAGACTTAGGTCAAAGTGGACCTAGATATTTGGATCTGTCACTTTGGCTTCCTTCTATCCTCTACTTCCCCTGTTTTGTGGGGCCAGTGAAATCTCAGCATGAGACTGAGAAGTATGGGCAGACTTCCAGCCTTGGCAATGTTGCAGACAAATAAATGTGAAGGCAATGTTTGTGTGAGAAACCAGAAGATCTGGAGAACAACAAGGAACGTGTGAAGTTATGACTGGTCTTTCGGCGCCCAGCCTTCATAGCCTGCCCATCTCCTTTCTCTTGGTTTAAGCATTTCTAGTCTGAGCATTTTATGACCGGGTTCCTGGCCGTGTCCAACTCCCAGCTCCTATTGTGGCCAAGCTGGGAAGCCGCCTCAGAGATAACGTTGGCGGCCTTTGACAAGGGCATGCTGCTGGGAAGAATACTTGTCGAGATAGGTCACTTAAACAAATAACCTGAATGGGTTTTTTAGAGCCAGCTCGACACTTTTATGAGGAGGCCAGAAGGATTTGTGAGGCCCAAGGACAAAGCCAGGGGCGGGGGCTTGAGAGAACCCTTAAGGAGTCAACCTCATTGGGCCAAGTGGCTGCTTCCGGCCGTGACTTCCCCCTTGCCTGAGCATAAAAGCCAGGCTATGTATGGAACGGGTGCCTGCCCTGCGGAAAAGCACCAATGGGCAACAGTCTCTGCTGGTTGGTTCGCAGTGGAAAAATGGCAGAAATGCTATCTAGGGGCTTTGTTATAGTCTTCTACTTCCTTTCTATCACTTATTTTCTTTCCCTTATACACATGTCGTCTAGTAGCAGCCGAGTCACTTCTTTCCCTTTCTTTCTGAGTGGCATCACTTCACCTGGCATTGCCAATCCTACCACTGAGCAACAGCCCAGCTCAGGGTGAGCTCCTCCCTTTAGCCTTCCTAGCGGTTCGAAAGCAAAAAATGCGAGTAGATAAATAGGTACCGCTTAAAAGCAAGGAGGTATTTTAAGGCATCCTTAAGGAAATGCCAGTAAAATGCCGGAGGAAAGTTTACGAACAAAGCTTTTCGGCACAGAGATGGTGCAACAACATGGCTGGAACCGAGCACAAGCCTCCAAGATGCCGAAGATGGGAAAATCCTATATCTATCTATCTATCTATCTATCTATCTATCTATCTATCTATCTATCTATAAAAAGGAGCCCTGGTGGCGAAGTGTGTTAAAGCACTGAACTGGAGACCAAAAGGTCCCAGGTTCAAACCCTGGGAGCGGCGTGAGCGGCTGCTGTTAGCTCCAGCTCCTGCCAACCTAGCAGTTCGAAAACATGCCAATGTGAGTAGATCAATAGGTACAGCTCGGGCGGTAAGGTAACGGCGCTCCATGCAGTCATGACCTTGGAGGTGTCTACGGACAATGCCGGCTCTTGGGCTTAGAAATGGAGATGAGCACCAACCCCCAGAGTTGGTCACAACTGGACTTAACGTCAGGGGAAAACCTTTACCTTTACCTATATATATATAAAATGTTCTGACCATTTCTGCCTTAAAGTAAACAGCGAAAGTAAACACCCAAAACCCACGAAACTTGGCCACAAAAGACATAGTCATCCCCGCTGTGTTTAGACATAAAAAAACAAGAAAAATAAAATCCTAATTAGAAGGAGAGGAATAATTGTTTTTTTCCCCATTGCTGCCAGTTAGAAGGCTAAGCTCCACCCACTTTGTCTCCTAGCAGACAGATGATAAATAGATAGAGAGATAGATAGATAGATAGATAGATAGATAGATAGAGATAGATAGATAGATAGATAGGAGTCCCATGTTGCTGCTTGACCTGTGAGTATTTGGTCATTGTGGTCAGAACGAGGCATATGTGCAACAGGTAAGAAGGCAAGGGTCACTTGCATGGAGCACCACTGCGCAGGGTTTGGATCTCATCGACTGGCCCCAACTTTAGCCTCCAGTGTAGACTCACTCTTAGTCCCTGAGGTCATGGGTGTCTGACTTATGGACAACGCACAACCCAAAGTAGTATGTCATTGGCATGAAAACAATTTCCCCGCTCCTTGGTGCCACCCGAAGCAAGGTGCTCCCGGAAACGAGTTCCTTTTCATCACGGAGGGTGCTGTCTTTTCTGGGCCTTGCAGCCTGAAAGTCTGCGACCCAAAGCTGCAGCTGATCCTTAGAGAAACAGCTCTGGGGGACTGCTCTAAACCGGAGCGCCTACCCCTTTGATCAAGACCGGGCAGTCACCACAAGGATGGGATCCCTGCGTGGCAGCCTTGGCGCAGGGGAGCCCAACGCCCTTTGCAAACGTTCATTAAGTGCCGCAACACCCCTCGCTAATTGCGCTCATAATTACCCTCCTGTCAGCTTCAAAGCCGCTTCTCCCGCTGGGAGACGGGATGTGTTTTAGCAGCTCCTGACGTCCATCTCATGAGAAAGCCTCCGCTCACCTGGTGGAACGCCAAGTTTCCTGGCCTCCACTTTGGATGTCAAGAGTTCAGGCAAGGGAGGGGATCCCATTCTATATTTTTCCAGGTTCCTCTACTTACAAGGAGCCTAGATCTTAACAAGCAAGCAAGCAAGCTTATCTATCTACCTGTTGGCCTTAGCTCAGTGGTGTCCAACCTTTAGGTTCTCCAGATGTTTTGGACTTCAGCTTCCAGAATTCCTAATTTGGAAAGGATTGGTGAAAAAGCTTCATTGTAGACATCTTTTCATCCACTTCCAGGAGTGGATTCCCCTTCCGAGGTGGAGATTTCTCCCACTTCCTGTTGTCCCATAGTATCACAGAGTTGGAAGAGACCACATGGTCTAACCACCTGCCATGCCGGAAACACACCTCTGTTTGTAACCATGAGAAGTTGGCAACGTAGGGACTGCCTGTATATAGTGTGACATAGTAGTTTGAGCATCGGATGGGGAGAAGGCGGTGGGTAGTTTGAGCATTAGATGGGCATTTGGGGTCTTTAGCTCAAGGACACTTTAGCCGTGACATTTCGTCACTCATAAGTCTTCTGTATGGTTTTTCGTCACTCGTAAGTCTTGTGTATGGTTTTCTGTAAGGTTTTCTGTATGGTTTTTTCGTCACTCGTAAGTCTACTGTATGGTTTTCTGTAAGGTTTTCTATATAGTTTTTTCGTCACTCATAAGTCTTCTGTATGGTTTTTTCGTCACTCGTAAGTCTTCTGTATGGTTTTTTCTTCACTCGTAAGTCTACTGTATGGTTTTCTGTAAGGTTTTCTATATGGTTTTTTCGTCACTCATAAGTCTTCTGTATGGTTTTTTCGTCACTCGTAAGTCTTCTGTATGGTTTTTTCGTCACTCGTAAGTCTTCTGTATGGTTTTTTCTTCACTCGTAAGTCTACTGTATGGTTTTCTGTAAGGTTTTCTATATGGTTTTTTCGTCACTCATAAGTCTTCTGTATGGTTTTTTCGTCACTCGTAAGTCTTCTGTATGGTTTTTTCTTCACTCGTAAGTCTACTGTATGGTTTTCTGTAAGGTTTTCTATATGGTTTTTTCGTCACTCGTAAGTCTTCTGTATGGTTTTTTCGTCACTCGTAAGTCTACTGTATGGTTTTCTGTAAGGTTTTCTATATGGTTTTTTCGTCACTCATAAGTCTTCTGTATGGTTTTTTCGTCACTCGTAAGTCTTCTGTATGGTTTTTTCGTCATTCGTAAGTCTACTGTATGGTTTTCTGTAAGGTTTTCTATATGGTTTTTTCGTCACTCATAAGTCTTCTGTATGGTTTTTTCGTCACTCATAAGTCTTCTGTATGGTTTTTTCGTCACTCGTAAGTCTTCTGTATGGTTTTTTCGTCACTCGTAAGTCTACTGTATGGTTTTCTGGAAGGTTTTCTATATGGTTTTTTCGTCACTCATAAGTCTTCTGTATGGTTTTTTCGTCACTCATAAGTCTTCTGTATGGTTTTTTCGTCACTCGTAAGTCTACTGTATGGTTTTCTGTAAGGTTTTCTGTATGGTTTTTTCGTCACTTGTAAGTTCTTCTGTATGGTTTTCTGTGTGGTTTTTTTCATCACCCATAAGTCTTTCTGTATGGTTTTTTGTCACTCGTAAGTCTTCAGGGAGCAGGGTGAGCTTCTGCTATTAGCCCCAGCTTCTGCCAACCTAGCATTTCGAAAACATGCCAATGTGAGTGGATCAATAGGTACTGCTCTGGTGGGAATGTAACAACACTCCATGCAGTCATGCCAGCCACATGACCTTGGAGGTGTCTACGGACAATGCCGGCTCTTCGGCTTAGAAATGGAGATGAGCACCAACCCGCTAGGTTTAATGCCAGGGGAAATCCTTTCCCTTTACTAGTCCATCAGAAAACTTTCCCTGTAAGTTCCAACTTTATCTTCCAAGCCAACCCTGGGCCTGTCTCCTGAACATAGGCAGAAGGCTGCTGGAGTTGATGGGAGCTGCTCTGTGGGGCCGAGTGAGTATAAACTTTATGTACCGGAACTAAGTGTTTAACCTCTGCAGCCTTCGAGCACCAAGGGACTCGTTTTTGCATTGTATTTGTGAAATGAGGGACTTAAGCAACTGGCCCTGCTGATTATCTCGAGCTTTACTTACACACACACAGAAGGCACACGTGGTTTTTGCATCGAAGGCAGTTACGCCATTGAGCCATCCTCCAAAATAGAGCCAGGGATTCAATTGGGGGCTCCCGTAGAAGAAGAACTCAGCTTGCAAGATCAAACAGAATCTGGTGCCTGGAAGGTTGTCACCAACAGGATGCCAGCTTGAATGTGCTTTGCTATGGTGCTGTTGTAGTGAATGAAAGAGATCCCAAGTGCCATCCAGTCCAATTCCCTTCTGCCAGGCAGGAAAACACAGTTCAAGCCCTCCTAACAGACGGTCATCCAGCCTTTTCTTGAAGACTTCCAGAGAAGGAGACTCCACCAGTCTCTAAGTTGGCCTATTCTTCTGCCGAACAGCTCTGACCATCAGGAAGTCCATCTTAATGTTTACGTGGCATCTCATTTCCTACAGTTTGAATCCGTTGCTCCCTTGTGTCTTACTCTTTGCTTGTTCAGTGGAATCGTATGTGCCATGCGATTTTTAAGACCTCCAACATATTCGTCTCCGAAAAGTCATCAACAGGATGCTAGTGTGGCAACCATTGGTGGTGGTGTGGGAAAGAAGAGAGCTTGGTGAGCTTCAGGGGCCAACGTGGCCACCTGAAACAGAGATGTGGTTATACAGAAGGGACACTGGGTTCATGTTTTTGTTTCCTTTTTATTAGATGGCACTAACTCACTCGTTGTTTCCCAGGTTGGGCAATGCTAATTCACTCCAGGTGCCCGCAAGCTGGGAACGGCACACAAGCACCACTGGTTGGCCATGCCCAATATCTTTTGGCTCCTCGTCCTCCTTGTCAGCAGGCTTTCCTGGAGTCCGGGGACTCTCACCCGCGTTTAAAACCAGATCCCTTTGCAAAAGTCGTAAAAATCTAATATGAAACCTTAGTCCGGGCTTCAGCTGTTGGCGACTCTAATGGGAACAGTGTGGTGTCTTAATTATAGCAAGCCGGCCAGCCGCTTACACTGCCCTGATTCTTCAAGGTGGTGAACACAAACACCTGGTCGATGGAGCTGGAAGTAGAAATCCCATAATAAAGGGGAGAAAACAGGGTGGGTATCAGCCATTACAACACTGTCAGTGTTTTAATTTTGGTATTATTTTGGCCGGTTCATAGCTTTCAAAGCAAGTGATTGCAGAAGTAGAAGTTGTTGTATCTCTCTGTATGAACCTGCCTGGACTCAGACCCTCAGGAGAAGCCCTTCTCTCAATCCTCATATGCTTGGTGGAGACATAAGGCAAGACCTTCTCAGTGGTGGCCCCCAAATTCGGGAACTCCCTTGTTATTGGAAAAATAATCAACCAGTTATGGGCCCGTCCACACTACAGATAAATCTATCTCTATAAATCTACTTCACGTATAAATCAACATCTTGATAGTGACATACATGCTGATAGTGACATATTCACGTATAAGACTACCCCATGTACAAGCTGACTTCATGTATAAGTCGTATCTAATTCTATCTCATATATGAGTAAATCTTGTGAAGAAATCTACTTCACGTATAAATCTATCTCTATAAAGCTACTTCACGTATAAATCAACCTCTTGATAGTGACATACATGCTGATAGTGACATATTCACGTATAAGACTACCCCATGTACAAGCTGACTTCATGTATAAGTCGTATCTAATTCTATCTCATATATGAGTAAATCTTGTGAAGAAATCTACTTCACGTATAAATCTATCTCTATAAAGCTACTTCACGTATAAATCAACCTCTTGATAGTGACATACATGCTGATAGTGACATATTCACGTATAAGACTACCCCATGTACAAGCTGACTTCATGTATAAGTTGTATCTAATTGTATCTCATATATGAGTCTATCTCTATAAATCTATTTCACGTATAAATCAACATCTTGATAGTGACATACATGCTGATAGTGACATATTCACGTATAAGACTACCTCAGGTACAAGCTGACTTCATGTATAAGTCGTATCTAATTCTATCTCATATATGAGTCTATCTTGTGTATAAATCTACTTCACGTATAAATCTACTTCATGTATAAATCAACATCCTGATGCTTGGTGGAGACATGAGGAAAGATCTTCTCAGTGGTGGCCCCCAAATTCTGGAACTCCCTTGTTATTGGAAAAATAATCAACCAGTAATGGGCCCATACACACTACAGATACTAACATTGCCATGAGTGTATAAAAAATCCTCATAAGGGAAGAAACTTGGTGCGGCCAGGCAGAGGTATCAGGTGTCTAGATCCGGCTGACTCCATCCTCCTGACTTATGTTTGAAGGCTTTCTTTCATTGTCTTCTTGACTTTTGAAAGCTCACCGTTTTCCTCCTCTTCCTCTGTTTAATTTTGTGGTGGGCGTTTCTTCTTCTTCTTCGGACTGTCAGAGCAAACACCCTGTTGAAGCCTTCTGCAAATAAAGGGGTGGGAGAATCGGCCTCTTTTCCACGTGGAGAGCTCGGAATACACATTTCGCTGTTTGCTTTGGAGGCCATGCCGTGTTGGGCAAACATTGCATTGTACAGCTCTCTCTCTCTCTAAATGGGAGAGTCACTGTTCCGTAGAATGGGGCACATCGAGAAAGACAGACGAAAGGCAGGGGGGTGGATATATGGACGTGTGGCTGCAATGATCATCCGGGTTCAAGTCCCCAGAGAACCATACAGCTCACTCTGCTCAACATGCTGATAGTGACATGTTCATGTATAAGACTGCCTTATGTACAAGCTGACTTCATATATAAGTCGTATCTAATTCTATCTCATATATGAGTCTATCTTGTGTATAAATCTACTTCACGTATAAATCTATCTCTATAAATCTACTTCACGTATAAATCAACATCCTGATAGTGACATATTCATGTATAAGACTACCTCATGTACAAACTGACTTCATGTGTAAGTCGTATCTAATTCTATCTCATGTATGAGTCTATCTTGTGTATAAATCTAATTCACGTATAAATCTATCTCTATAAATCTACTTCACATATAAATCAACATCTTGATAGTGACATACATGCTGATAGTGACATATTCATGTATAAGACTACCTCATGTACAAGCTGACTTCACGTATAAGTCGTATCTAATTCTATCTCATGTATGAGTCTATCTTGTGTATAAATCTACTTCACGTATAAATCTATCTCTATAAATCTACTTCACGTATAAATCAACATCCTACATGCTGATAGAGACATATTCATGTATAAGTCTACCTCATGTATAAGCTGACGTCATGTATAGGTCTACTTAATTCATAATAGTAGGGATGTGTGATCTATAAAAAATGGTTCAAAACTGGGGGTGCTGGTGCTTCGTTTCCAAACTGTTTCTAAAGTATAATTAGTGAAAATTTTGTTACAGTAATTACACATGCGCATAATTAAATGACTATAATTGGGGAAACTTCAGGAGCTCTTTTCTCCCTCATTTTTAAAGCTATTGGGGTGAAACTTGCTACAATGGTAGACCACATTGACCCCTGTTAGCCCACCAAATTTCAAAACGTTTCACATATCCATGGATTTTTGACGAATTTTCAAAGTTTTAGGAAGGGACAGACCTCTCTCTCCGCTACCCTGATTGGTGCTTTCTGATGCAGTCTGGGAAATGTAGTTTAGGGCAGGGGCTCCTGAATTCTCTGGCATAGGACTCCTCCCTTCCCAAACTACATTTCCCAGAGTTTTGGCCGTTCCCAAAATGCACTAATTCCGGCCATGAATGCTTTCGACAATATATTCAGGAATTCCCCACACCCGCCTTATAAATGGAGATGGCATTGCCCCGAGGCATGACAGCTGCCTTGTTTGGGGGCAGCATGCGAGGAAATAAAGCTCTGCTTTGCATGCAGTTTCCAAAAAAAGACAACGATCTCTGAGTTCGGCACACAACAGGATTCCAGGAAGAATGCCCTCCCTTTTCTTCCCTTGCAGCCAAGGCTAGTATGTGGAGCAACCTTGGAAAAGTTACGACGGGAATTAAGTAGAAGTCGAATCAAAGTATTTTCCTCTGGCTGTTTTTAATTGAAAGCACTTTTCCATCTTGGAGGATAGCACGATACAATAATCACAAAATGATGGCTGGCTATCTTCGGCATGCAAGGCTGGCTCGGAACACAAGGTGGCACTCATGAAATCTTTCACTCTCGATCCTGGTGAATAATGTGACCGAAATGCCAGGAATTGGAGTTTGTGGTTGGTTTGGGGAAGCGGGGTCGCTGAATCATCATCTCTCTCCTAGGAGGATGTAAAGTAATGTTCTTTTTAGACTATAACTTCCATCGTCCCTGACCTCTAATTATGCTGATGGAGACGTCGGGCTGTTGCAATCCAAAATATCGAGGATGGAGTTGGTTGTCTTAGGCTGAGGCCTGCAACCCCACATTAGATGATGACATGTTTTCAGGAAAGGAAGCAAACTCTATACTTGTTCATAATTATAAAAGGTGTCACTGAAATCATATCCGAAGGCAGTGGTCATTTTTAAGACAGTGCCGGCCCAACATAGAGGCCAATGTAAGCACCCGCTTGTGGCGCATTGTCCCCGGGGGCGCTGTCGAAGGCCCCCCGCGGCGGTGCCGGCGGGGACCATCGGCTCCCTCCTCACCGAACGCGCAAGGCCTCAACTGAGGCCTAGCTCTTCTTGCAAGGTCTCGCAAGTCCTCGCTACACCTCACGAGAAGTGGCGAGAAGAGCTAGGACTCAGACTGAGGCCTAGTTCTTCTTGCGAGGTCTTGCAAGGACTCTCAAGACACCGAGAGAAGAGCTAGGCCTCAGTTGAGGCCTTCCGTGTTCAGCGAGGAGGGAGCCAATGGTCCCTGCTGCTGCCGCCCCCGAAGGTATGTGCGGGGCCTTGGGGGGGCGTAATTTTTTGGGGGGACGCAGCCACTAGGTTCGCCTACAAGGCGAAATTACCTATGTTGGCCACATATACAAACACTATAGAATTGTCATTGGGAAATGGACCCCCCAAATATAAATTCACCTTGATTTGGGGGAGTTGTAGTTCACCTACATCTAGAGAGCACTATGAAAACAGAGTCACAACTGAATGGAATGGAATATCAGATGGGTTGGGCCTCGGATCCAATCCAATAGATCTGGACCAAACTTGGCACACAGACCTGATATGCCAAAATTTGATTATTGGAGGGGTTTGGGGGGAACTGACCTTCCTTTCTGGGAGTTGTAGTTCACCCACAACCAGGGATCTCCACCAACAATGGACCTGGTCCAAACTTGGCACACAGAATCCCCATGACTAACTCAACCTACTGGAGGGGTTTGAAGGGACTGGCTCACCATAGTGGGAGTTGTAGTTTATCCTGCAACCAGAGAGGACACTGAACCCCACCCATGATGCATCTAGAGCAAGTTTGCATTAGCTTTTGGATCTTAATCGGAGGATTATGGTCTGCATCAACCGCGGGGAAAATATGCTTGTACTTTATGACACACACAGGCATTCTTTGGCAGTGACTTCCATCTGTTGCGTGTTTATTGTGCAGAGAACGACAGCATTCCTACTGCCACTGGGAATGGCAAAGATGCAAGCTTGGCAGATCCTCGGCGGAGCAGAAGGGGTGCCCTCGGCTCGGGCGGCCCAGATTCGGGAACGGCTGGTATTGTCTACGAGCTGGAATTTCCTGTAAACCTTGCCTTGGTTGCAATAAAAACGAAACAGCCAGGAAACAGCTGTGCACATGGCAAAACACTTTGAGAAGAAAAAAAATCGTCCTCGCTGGGCATTTTCCTCCACATCCATTTTTCATTTTTGCCTCCACCCCCCTTTCCATCCTCCTCTCTCCGATTGCTTAAATCCTGTGCAAACAACTTCATGTTCACCAACTTCCTGCGGTGGCCGCGGCCAAGAGAAACAGCTCCGCGGAGGGAAAGCCAGGGATCGGACCCCCAGAAACGCACCATATTGTCTGGGAAGAAGGGAACGGGGGATTAGCAGCTGAAGGGTGAAAAATGGCCGTGTTTTATCGGCCGCAGAATAAACAGAGAAAGTGCCAACCGGCCTCGGCTTTCCTGAAAGGTTCATAATGGCTCGGTAATCTTATAAACGTCGGCGTTTCCTGCAATTGAAGGGGGAAAGTGGGACTTGGCGTTGGGAATGGGCCACAAATATGGCACCAAGCAGCCAAGTGGGTGTTCGTGAAAAAGCTAGTATTTTCAGGAGACCTCAGAAGCCAGAATTCCCAAAACACGCACCTCAAACTGTGTCAGATTTGTGCATCTACATTGCAAAATCAATGCTATTTCATTGTCGTGGTTCAATGTTATGGCATCTTGAGAGTGACCTAGATATTCCTAGAGAAAGGGATGTAGTGTTGCAGAGATGAGTCAATGGAAGAGCAGATTTATGCTCAAGGCAGCACTCTCTCCTTGAGTTTCTTCCGCTCACTATGAGACTTTAGAGAGAGTTGAGTATCTGAGAAGCCTATGTAGTGAAGTAGCAGAGCATATGAGGGCTAGGGAACTGAGTGTTTTGGATGTCATCTCCCAGAAGACCCCAACTGATGAAAGTATTATGGACATGGTAATTCAAGACAGCATGATGACCAAAGGTCCCTCAACCTTGGGTTCTGTGCTTTGTATGCAGAAGGTCTCGATATCTCCAGTTAGCACTGAGATATGCCTATCCTTGAATTCTTGGAGGGGACAATGCTGAGTGAGATGGACTCACGTATAAAGCAGATTTGAGTGTCCACATGTCTCCTTCACTGATATGCAAAGGGTCTGGGTACATGCAGATATGTCAGTCAGGATCGAGGGCTTCCATATTTCTAGGGTGCTCAATCCATTTGAGGTTTTGGCGAACTTTGAAGGAGCTGTTCATAGTGCTATACTTATTTGAGGATAGCCTTCAGCACCTTGGAGAGGTCCACTGAAACTTGGTTGACCCAAGATGAAAAGGTGTAATGGATACCTTGTACACATAGCCTGGAGGTCATTTTGTACAGTATTTTGAGTACTTTGGTGCACGAAAACTCAAAAGTTTGCGTGCATGGAACCACTAGAAAACAAAGGGGTCACCATCCCATCCACACACGTGGATGATTTTGGATTTTGGAGAAGGCTCTATGGCAGTGGTTCTCAACCTGTGGGTCCCCAGGTGTTTTGGCCCACAACTCCCAGAAATCCCAGCTGTTAGGATTTCTGGGAGCTGAAGGCCAAAACATCTGGGGACCCACAGGTTGAGAACCACTGTTCTAAGGTCACAGAGTTGTGTTGAGGACCTACAGAAGTGTTGTCTCCAGGACAAGCACAGGGCCGGCCCTAGGTAATTTTCAAGTGTAAGCAAACAGAATTTTGGCGCCACCCCCCCAAACCAATCACTGAAAAATAAAAGCGTTGGATAAGTGAAAATGTGGATAATAAGGAGGGATTAAGGAAAAGCCTATTAAACATCCAGCTGCTTCACCTGGCAGCCTTGCTGGAAGCGGCGGTGCATACAAACAAAAAGTTGGCTTTAGGGCAAGAGGTGCCTCAACTGCGCCCCCCAAACAATGGCACCTGAAGCAACTGCCTAAATTGCCTTACGGTTGAACCGCCCCTGCCTATGGACGTCTTCCAATAGAAGCGGGCCATACAGTCATGCTGAAGAACCTAGACATTCCAAGAGTGAACCTATGCATCCGATCAGCAAATAATCAAAGCCGCAAAAGGGGAAGTAGGCCAACGGTACAATTTCTAGACACGGGGAAACCTGCGGCAAGTGAGAGAATACCCAAGGGATCTCTAGAGCCTCTGGCACCCAGTCTTGGCTCTGCCTGCGAGCCATGTAAACAGGCTCAAGTCCCGCTTCCTTCGCTCAGTTCCTGTTTGCCTTGAACGCGTGAGAGAGTGACACAGAAAATAAGAAGAATGAATGAGTTTAACGTACCAGTCCTGCCAAATTGGTGAAGTCCTCCCGTCGTGTTTTCGGCTATTATTTTCCGTCTTTCTTCTCTGGCTGTTCCCACAGCGATGGCTAAATATTGACGCAGCCCATGTGCCAAACGAGAAAAACCGGCGGGTGAATAAATACGACGTCGGGCTCAGGGCTTTCCGAACCGGGGTGTTTGCTTGTATTTTCCTCCGACTGACTTACGCAGCCTTGAAAACACTGCCTATAGCATGGGATTTTGCCCATACTATCAACCTGAAGGCATCTGAATTCTGGTCCTCTGGGTTCAGGGGGAAATGAGGGGCAAAGACACAAGTAAATGACAGCCATGATTCCATAGTATTTTACAGTGTCGATATCCTCTATGTGCCGTTGCACAACACAGAATGCACAATATATAATGTACAATTGCAGTCTGCAAAATACAGTGTTCCCTCACTTATTGCTGGGGTTAGGTTTCAGGACCACCCACAATAAGTGAAAATCCGTGAAGTAGGGACGCTATATATTTATACATTATTTTAGTATATCATGTTTTTAACATTATTTTGTATATTGACCTTTTATGGCTGTTTTATCCATGTTGATGCTTTTATTGTTGGTTGATTTGTTTATTGTTTTTGCTTTGATTTTGTGCTGTTGCGTCTGGGCATAGCCCCATGTAAGCCGCCCCGAGTCCCAGTTGGGGAGATGGCATGGGGTATAAGAATAAAGTTATTATTATTATTATTTTATTATGACACAGCAAACAAGATAGATATGCTGGATTTCATATCACAAAATCACAAGCCGAACACTTCCCAAGTGTCTAGGACTGTGTGATGTATTTTCGGATGATGCGCGCAGATCCCAGTCGGGTGGCCTTTTGCAGTTGGCAGATCGTAATTTTGTCAATGTCTATTGTTTCCAAATGCTGGTTGAGATCTTTTGGCACGGCACCCAGTGTGCCCATCACCACTGGGACCAACTGCACTGGTTTCTGCCAGAGTCTTTGAAGTTCATTCTTGAGGTCCTGATAGTGGCTGAGTTTTTCCTGTTGTTTTTCGTCAATGCGACTGTCACCTGGGATGGCGACATCAATGATCCAAACCTTTTTCTTTTCCACAACTGTGATGTCTGGTGTGTTGTGTTCCAGAACTTTGTCAGTCTGGATTCGGAAGTCCCACAGTATCTTTGCGTGCTCATTTTCCAATACTTTTGCAGGTTTGTGATCCCACCAGTTCTTTGCTGCTGGGAGGTGGTACTTGAGGCATAAGTTCCAATGAATCATTTGGGCCACGTAGTTGTGCCTCTGTTTGTAGTCTGTCTGTGCAATTTTCTTACAGCAGCTGAGGAGATGATCAATGGTTTCGTCAGTTTCCTTGCACAGTCTGCATTTTGGGTCATCAGCTGATTTTTCCATCTTGGCCTTAATTGCCTTTGTTCTGATGCTCCTGGGCTGCAAGGATCAGGCCTTCTGTCTCCTTAATAATAATAATAATAATAATAATAATAATAATAATAATAAGGTATACACTATTTTAAGTCTTTATCAACCAATCGTGTGTTGACAAATCACCTCCTTCTTCTCTCGTTTTAGAGTTTATTGAAAAACCGCGAAACAACAAATCCGCAAAAAGCGAACCGCGAAGTAGTGAGGGAACACTAGAACGCAGAAGCACAAGGCGCATTGGGAAGCCTAAATGCACAACTGTAATTGGCCAGAAGATGCAAAGAAGCCCAAACCTAGAAGTTATATATCTATCAAGGCCATGTTTTCATAAGATGACATTAAGCCGTCCTCAGGTCTTGCACTCTCTCCCTATTGCTTTCTCCGCTGAACCAAAAAGCTCTGCAGGTGTTGCCATGCACTGAAAGGAAAGCGAAGGACACATCGGTTTCGGCCTCCCCCTGAGAAATCGATGCGCTTTTCCAGCAAAGCCGTGTCTTGTTTTCCACCCTGTCGTACATCTGGCCCGGGTAAGGCAAGAAGGGATGAAGTCAGACTCAGCCGAAGTTCAAAATGTTAGGCCGCGGCTTAAGCGGGATTAGAACCTGAGCTTTTCTAAGCTTAAGCAAGATGAGAAAGTGGGATTTTCCGAGATCAGTCCGTTGCTTACCCGAACGACGGTGAGGCACGGCTCCCCTCCTCAGGGTTGCACGGGAAACGGTTCCGGCGAGGGCAACCACGTTGTCGCCAAATTGGCCGACCGTTGTACTAACAGCATTAGCTTTCACGAGCTGTGACATTACTTGGAACAACATGGTTTTGCTTTAGAAATCATCTACTGGAGGGATCGGAAAGGCACATGAGTTTCAGAAACCTTCTTGCCAATTGCTCCTTGGAAACAAGGTGTGGAATTTATTTATTTACAACATGTATATTCCGGTAGCTAACTGGCAGCCAATGGAGTTGTCTGCTCCCCAGTTATTAACCAGTTATTAGACCACATTGCAGGGTTGATTCCCTGGCACAGGAATGAAAGACATGTCTGAAATATAGTCTGATTTAAAAACCTCTATCCAGGGTGCTGAATGCTAGACTTCAGACCGGCTCGGCACCTTGGATATTTATTTAAAGTTAGGACTAAAACCCGGAGCAGATTCACTCATCTTGAAGCCATGAGATGCTGCTGGGTTTGGCCACGAATATATAACATTGTGGTGCTGTCCTAGGTTTCGCTACAAATATGCTAAGAGAAGACAACTCAAATATATCACAAGGTGGTCGTAAAAATGTAAAAACACCAACCCATCAGCACATTTTGACTTCACAGCTTCATTTGTTTTCGGAAAGGCAGGGGATGCCCAATGGTTTCCCATCGGACGCTTTATCTTTTTGCCACATCCTCCTCTTCTTCCTGCAGAGTTCGTTGGCTTTTGTTTTATTTTATTATTATTATTTTTTTGCAGGTCTCTCGGTGCATGTTTGAAGCAGCAGCAAGAAATGTGATTCCGGGCTTTGCAGGCCATTTTTGCAAGTCGAGCGTTTTATTGGCTTCAGTGTTCCCGAGCGCCTTCGGAAGAAGTTGCGGGAGGGGAGGAAGAATAAGAGAAAGGCAGACAAAGAAAGGGGTTTCCAGCAAGGGGTCATTTGCCCCCAAAAGTCACCAAAAAGAAGAAGAAAGTGATGTGTGCCGCGTGCATATAGACCTGCCTTCTTGCCTTGCTTTCCCTCAAACACCTTTCCGGCAATATCATGGAGTGCCACTTCACCCCTAGTGTTCGACTTGTGATTTTGTGATACGAAATCCAGCATGTCTATCTTGTTTGCTGTGTCATAGTAAAATAATAATAATAATAATAATAATAATAATAATAATAATAATAATAATACATCACACAGTCCTAGACACTTGGGAAGTGTTCAACTTGTGATTTTGTGATACGAAATCCAGCATATCTATCTTGTTTGCTGTGTCATACAATAAAATAACAATAATAATAATAATACATCACACAATCCTAGACACTTGGGAAGTGTTTGACTTGGGATTTTGAGATACGAAATCCAGCATGTCTATCTTGTTTGCTGTGTCATACAATAACAATACTAATAATACTTTATTTATGTACCGCCCTATCTCACGGATGGGACATATCGATAGATCGAGATAGTGTCCTGCAATGACACTAAATTAAAAGGAAGGGTACCAATGGCATCGAGGAAACAGCCTCGTTCAAACGGCGTAGAAAACAGCGCATCGATCATTCCCGCCTGTGAGATCACCACCCGAAATCCAAATCTCTCCCAGCTCGACCTTTTCATTCATTCCAGCCATGATGGCGTGCTCGCAATTCCCATTGTTCTGGCCCGTAATGATGTGCGGAGAGAAGACGGGAAGAAGTCGTACATCACTCGGATACGAAACCAGCCAGAACGTAGCCGCCGCTTCCTTTTGCAGCCCTCCCAAAATGATTGTTGTCTATAGATTCTTGGACATTTTATTTCTTTGTCCCCTATAGAGCCAATCGTCAGGGTAGTGAGCGATGGAAGACGAATTGTGATAAGGAGGAGCGGAAATGCCATTGACCTTGATGGATCAGGTTAAATCCCCGTCCGCAAGGACTTGGCCCAACCTGGAATGCTTGTTTCCAACCCCATTGGGTAATTAATTTAATTTCCCCCGCAATACAGATGCTTGGCACTTGCAAGTGCTCCTTAATTGCCCATAAAAACCATGCGCATATGGTTTGTGCTTAGAAAAACAAAAGGGAAAAAAAGAATGGTGGGCCCGTTTGGCTGGGAAACACCTCTTGGATGAAGGGAATACCGTCCGCGACAATACAGTCCGACCTGTTAAATGCATCTATCCTTCACTACAGACTTAAAAAAAAATTAATTAATTTAACAGGAAACAGATTTTGACAGTTCATTTTCTTCCTTTTGGATTTTCCTCCTCCAGGATTATATTTACTCTTTTTTTTGGCACGCTTGACCAAAATCAATCTAATCTGAGCTGATCCAAACCTTCTGGATGAACATGATTATCTAATTCTAATTCTAATTCTAATTATTATTATTACTGACATGATTCTTAATTTAAATTTTAGTTCTAGTTATTATTATTATTGACATGATTCTTAATTTAAATTCTAATTCTAGTTCTAATTATTATTATTATTATTGACATGATTCTTATTTTAAATTCTAATTCTAGTTCTTATTATTATTATTATTGACATGATTCTTAATTTAAATTTTAATTCTAGTTCTAATTATTATTATTATTGACATGATGCTTAATTTAAATTCTAATTCTATTTCTAATTATTATTATTATTATTATTATTATTATTATTATTGACATGATGCTTATTTTAATTTCTAATTCTAATTCTAATTATTGTTATTATTATTATTATTGACATGATTCTTAATTTAAATTTTAAATCTAGTTTATTATTATTATTATTGACATGATTCTTAATTTAAATTCTAATTCTAGTTCTAAGTATTATTATTATTATTATTGACATGATGCTTATTTTAAATTCTAATTCTAGTTCTTCTTCTTATTATTATTATTGACATCATTCTTATTTTAAATTCTAATTCTGGTTCTTATTATTATTATTGACATGATTCTTATTTTAAAATTTAATTTTAGTTATTATTATCATTATTATTATTGACATGATTCTTAATTTAAATTTTAATTCTAGTTATAATTATTACTATTCTTATTCTTATTATTACTATTGCAATTATTCTTATCTTAAATTCTAATTCTAGTTCTAATTATTATTACTATTTATTATTATTAATTATTATTATTATACTAGCTGTGCCCGGCCACGCATTGCTGTGGCGTTGTCTGGTGGTGTTGGTGAGAAATTGTTGAGGTAGTGGTGGCATTGAATGTTTGTTGTATGGTTGTCTTTATGTTTAGTGGATTATATGGCAGTGTGGACTCAAGATAATCCAGTTCAAAGCAGATAATATAAGATTCTAAATGGGTTATATAGCTGTGTGGAAGGGCCTTGAGTCTACACTGCCATATAATCCAGTTAAAATATGTGGAAGAGGCCTAAGTGAGGCCTAACTGTGCCTGTCCCCTGGGCTGAGGAGGTTGCTAGGAGACCAAGTGGGCGGAACTTAGCCTTCAAACTGGCAGCAATTGGATAAAAACTATTATTCCTCTCCCTGTAATTAGGACTTTATTTTTCTTTTCCTTTTTGTTGTATCAACCTAGAGCCGTGAATGATGGGTTGTGTTGTCAAATTTCGAGGTTGGGGGGCCTGTAGTTTTGTTGTTTTGTCCGCTGCCCTGATGCCATCACTCTTTTATATATATATAGATATATAAAGATTTTTTGTGGCAAAATTAGGTGCCCGGGCTTATATTCGGGTTGGCTTATACTTGAGTATATATGGTAATTTTATTGGTATCTCAGCTTATACTGGAGTCAATGTTTTCCCCAGTTTTTTGTGGTAAAATTAATTTCCAGGGGGTGCTGAGTAATATTTTTTCTGGAAAGGGGGCGGTGGGCCAAATAAGTTTGGGAACCACTGCTCTGTTGTTTCCCTTTGCTTCTTGCCTGGGCACCCTTTGGACTACAACTCCCATTATCCTACCTCACCAGCAGCAGGGGGTTCTGGGTTTTGTAATCCATAGAGCAGGGGTCCCCAAACTAAGGCTGATAATACATACATATAATATTGATAATAATATTATAATATAACTAGCTGTGCCCGGCCACGTGTTGCTGTGGCGAAGTCTGGTGGTATGGGAAATAAAGTATTGAGGAATTGGTGGTAGTTAAGGTAAAGGGTAAAGGTTTTCCCCTGACATTAAGTCCATTATAAATGGGTAATATAGCTGTGTGGAAGGGCCTTGAGTCTACACTGCCATATAATCCAGTTAAAATCAGATAATCTGTATTTTATAGGCAGTGTGGAAGAGGCCTAAGTGAGGCCTAACTCTGCCTATCCCCTGGGCTGAGTGGGTTGCTAGGAGACCAAGTGGGCGGAGCTTAGCCTTCTAACTGGCAGCAATTAATTGGATAAAAACAATTATTCCTCTCCCTCTAATTAGGACTTTATTTTTCTTTTCTTTTTGTTGTATGAATGTAGAGGCATGGATGAGGGGTTGTTCTGCCAAGTTTAGTGTTTCTGGGATGTGCAGTTTTGTCGCTTTGTCCTAGGCTGAAATTTCATGACCTTTTTATATATATAGATTATTTATTCTTATACTAGTTGCCCGGGCCATTTGAAAAAGTCATGGGGGTTCTGTGTGCCAAGTGGGTCCCAGGTCTATCGTTGGTGGAGTTCAGAGTGCTTTTGCATTGCGGGTGAACTATACATCCCATGTTAATGAAAGTGGAAGATGCATGCATTGCTTCAGTATTTGTAATAAAAAGAAAATTACAAATGCTTGCAAATTGCTCATGTGCTTTCTTCCAATGAAGACCAATTCAAATTCCTGGAAGTTGCTCCGATCCCCTTTCCAAAAGCGATTCTTTGAGCGCTACTGTGTCGCACGGAGGGGCCGGCGGCCTTGCTCGGGATACTTTAAACACACGTTCCAGCTAATTTATGTGGCCTGGCGCTCTGAAAACGAATAAAACTGGCTCGTACTTTCATTTGCACATGATTAATGAAGGAGCACTCCATCATACACTGCAGACCGTGCCCAAACGCGGGACAAAAATATACAGATTATGAGCGAAATTGGGAATTAACAAAACATCTGTTAACCCGAGCTAGACGCATACTTTACACCACAGACGTGTCATAAATCAGAACACGTAACCATTCCCTTTTGCTTTTTTAGGCTCAGAGGCATTTTTGACGACTCAGTCAAAAGTCGTCCGGGAGAATCACATCGACCTCCCCGATTTTTCCTTTTGAAACATAGTTTGGTTTGATCATAGAAGGACAACAGGACCAGAATACGCTCACCGCACGATATCACATCAGATCTTGGAAGCTAAGCAGGGTCAGACCCAGTTAATGCTGGGATGGGAGACCGACAATGAAATCCGACAAAATAACCTTGCCTAAGAAAAGCCTATGAAATTAAAGGGTTGTCTTAAATCAACAGGACTTAAATCAACCATCCATGTGCACATATACTTTGTCTTTGAGGGCCTAAATATCCTCAAAATACGAGGGTTGAATGAAAAGTAATGCCTCCGCCTTCGTTACTTGGGTTTGGATGGGAATATTTTAATAAATCAAATGCAGAAATAATCCTTTGACGACCACTATTCACTTTTCCACATAATCTCCAGACAGTTGGAGACATTTCTGCCGACGATGAACAAGTTTTCTGAAGCCGTCACAGAAGAAGTCGACACTCAGTTTCTGCAACCGACGTCTCACAGTTCCCATCGCCAAGCAAAGCAATAATGTGACCCACACATTCCTGTGAACGGCTGATTATGCTTGAAATTTCTCTCTGAGTGATACGACGATCGTCTTGAATCAATCTGTCAACCTTTTGCTTGTGAAACTCGGTGGTTGCTGTCAAGGATGCCCAACTCTTTGTTTGTGATGCAAGTCAGATATTCCCACCTCAACATCTTTAAACTTACTCACCCAACGATGCACAGAAGTCACATCAACACAGTCACCATAAACAGGTTGCATTCTCTGCTGAATCTCCTTTGGATGCTGTCGAGAATTCAATGACTGTACGTTGCTTAAGTTGCATTGACCGACCGTCTGCACAGGGTTCCATACTTTGCACTTTAACAACACAACCGTTCAATGCTAAGGCTTCACCGTCTGCACAGGATTCCTTACTTTGCACTTTAACAACACAACCGTTCAATGCTAAGGCTTCCCCATCTGTGCAGGGTTCCATACTTTGCACTTTAACAACACAACCGTTCAATGCTAAGGCTTCCCCATCTGTGCAGGGTTCCATACTTTGCACTTTAACAACACAACCATTCAACGCTAAGGCTTCCCGCCAAATGGAACTGTAGAGGAGAGTCTCCTGAACAAGCCAGTACCTGCCGCAGACCAGGACTGCCATCTGTTGAGAAATTACGAAGGTGGAGGCATTACTTTTCATTCAACCCTAGTACCATTTCTCATGGTTTGGTGCACAGCTTTCTTTGCAAAGCCGGCTCTACCATTGCTTCAGGCAGCAAACCGTGCACTCGAAAAGAAACCATCAAAGCATTGTAAAGGTGTCTGTGATTTGAGTGCCGGACTAGGACTCTGGGACACATGGGAGTTGTAGTTTGACAAGATCTTCTCTCAAACATTAACCAAGTTACAACTCACAGGATTCCAAAGCATGGAGCCATGGCATCAAAACTGCATTTCTACAGTGTAGATGAGTCCGGTTCAGATCCCTGGCCTACAAATCTCATGACATTCCTCATCCCCACCAGGATTTTTCTGGGTTCGTATGGGAAAGGGGGAAAAAAGATTTTGTTTACATGCAAAGCCAGCTGCTTTGGATGGGCAGGCTCACATCTTTAATGAGAAGGCCCTTCAGCTGGTCGAAGCTCCCTTTGATGGCCATGAACGATACCACCAAACTGCCTAAGGAGCCTTCCATTTGCCGAGTATCATTTTTCCTTTGAGCCGTTCTCTCGTTTTCTTCTTTGCAGAAAAACTGGCACAGTTGTCGATCCACCTGGAGCCTTGGTACGTGGGCCTGGGGAAAACCTGGCAGCTGAATTTCCGGAAGACCTTCCAGTGTGTGGCTCGTTGTGACCTTCTTAATTTACTTGTTTCTTCCCTAAGATGAAGCCTGAGATTTCTGCCGACCGCAGGTGTGTTCTCAGGTGAACTTTCTCGCCCATCCAACTCCTTATCTGGGATTGCTATGAGACGACTAGGTGAAAAGTGAACACCTTAGGTCAGTGATGGCCAGCACTGACACGCCTAGCCATTTTTGCCTGGCCATGCGTTGCTGTGGCTTATGGGAATCCTTTGTTGGCCAGGTGGAATAGCAGTGAATAGCCTTGCAGTCTCAAAGCCTGGCCGTTTTTCTGGAGTAGCTGGAGCTTTTTGTTGTATGAACGCAGAGGCATGGATGAGGGGTTGTGCTGCCAAGTTTAGTGTTTCTGAGATGTGTATTTTTGTTGTTTTGTCCTAGGCCGAAATTTCATTACCCTTTTATATATATAGATAAATGGGTTGTATAGCTGTGTGGAAGAGCCTTGAGTCTACATTGCCATATAATCCAGTTCAAATCTGCTAATCTGTATTTTATAGGCAGTGGGGGAGAGGCCTAAGTGAGGCCTAACTCTGCCTGTCCCCTGGGCTGAGTGGGTTGTTAGGAGACCAAGTGGGTGGAGCTTAGCCTTTTAACTGGCAGCAATTGGATAAAAACAATTATTCCTCTCCCTCTAATTAGGACTTTATTTTTCTTTTCTTTTTGTTGTATGAACGTAGAGGCATGGATGAGGGGTTGTGCTGCCAAGTTTAGTGTTTCTGGGATGTGTGGTTTTGTTGTTTTGTCCTAGGCCGAAATTTCACTACCCTTTTATATATATAGACTAGCTGTGCCCGGCCACGCGTTGCTGTGGCGAAGTCTGGTGGTATGGGAAATAAAGTATTGAGGAATTGGTGGTAGTTAAGGTAAAGGGTAAAGGTTTTCCCCTGATGGAGCTTAGCCTTCTAACTGGCAGCAATTGGATAAAAACAATTATTCCTCTCCCTCTAATTAGGACTTTATTTTTCTTTTCTTTTTGTTGCATGAATGTAGAGGCATGGATGAGGGGTTGTGCTGCCAAGTTTAGTGTTTCTGGGATGTGTGGTTTTGTTGTTTTGTCCTAGGCCGAAATTTCACTACCCTTTTATATATATAGACTAGCTGTGCCCAGCCACGCGTTGCTGTGGCGAAGTCTGGTGGTATGGGAAATAAAGTATTGAGGAATTGGTGGTAGTTAAGGTAAAGGGTAAAGGTTTTCCCCTGATGGAGCTTAGCCTTCTAAGTGGCAGCAATTGGATAAAAACAATTATTCCTCTCCCTCTAATTAGGACTTTATTTTTCTTTTCTTTTTGTTGTATGAACGTAAAGGCATGGATGAGGGGTTGTGCTGCCAAGTTTAGTGTTTCTGGGATGTGTAGTTTTGTTGTTTTGTCCTAGGCCGAAATTTCACTACCCTTTTATATATATAGATGGGAGTGGGGTGGCTAGTCCATATTTTCCATGGCTCTCCAAGATGCCAATGTGACCCCCAAATAGATTCAGCACCTTGGATAGCACCGTTGAAGTTTGGACTAAACTCCAATGTGAATTTGCCATTTGGTGTACTTGGAAGCTGCCAGTTGACTCTGTACATGCGCTTCCCAAGGGCTCACATCTCCATACCTTTGGAGAGGCAATAATGTTTTTCTATGGCTCTACTGATCCGATCGGGGTCGGGTGGAAACACCAGACAATATAAAAGTTGGGAAAGCCATGTCATGACTTTCACTGGGGCCGGGAGAGAAGCCTATTCATTCCAACAGGATGTGATGCATCCAGGTCAGCGTTGGAATGGTCACCTGCCTCCCGCAAAACAACAGAAAAGGTGCATCACGGAGTGGGTTTTTTCAACGGAATTAGTACTGCTCAATGTCAAGGATGCTGATGTCATTTCTTGTTGATGGTCATATTGCAAGATAACAGGAAAGGGTCCCGCTGTCATTTCCTGGAGAGCTGAGTCCATTTCCCATGGCCCAAGGGACCAAACAAGTGATCCTGGAAGCCTTTGGAAGCCTTTGGAAGCATCCGGCTTCCCGGCACGGATTTCCCTCCCCAGCCCCTTTGAGTGACACCTGGCCTATATGCAGGAAGGAGCTCGACACGACCAAACCCAAACTATCCATGCTTGGAGGGGAGTTTAGAAATGGGAAAGCTGGCTTTCAACATAAATAAACAAACAAGCGTATTGTTACTCCTTCGAAAACTACCCATCGCCGTTGGACCCCAAGTCAAGGCTTTCACTTCTGAAGGATGGAGAGCATTTTCCAAAGTTATTATAAAGTCCTGGTTGGGTCAGGGATCCAGTCTCCCTTTTTCTTGATTTAAGGCTTTGGCATGTTGGCTGATATCCGAACAGAGGATGGTTTGGAGATGTCACTACCTTGGTCCTTTCTTTATTAGTTGCTACTTCCCAGTGAATATCAGGTGGTGCAATACCAGCTACACAATATAATTTCTCCAGCAGTGCAAGGTGTAGACATCCTGTGATAATGCGGTATGTCTCATTAAGAGCCACGTCCACTGCTTTAACGTGGTGAGATGTGTTCCACACTCAGCTGCAGAGTAGCAAAGCACAAGGGCAGATGTCTTCACCATGTCTGGTTGTGATCCCCAGGTTGTGCCAGTTAGTTTTCTTTCTTTTCTTTTTTTAAACGAATTTTTATTTTTAAAACACAAATAATACATACCGTACACATACAAAACATTTACATTTCCCACCACCAACACGAGGATTGTTTTCTTTTACATATTCATTTCTTTTTGAGACAATCTTTATAGCTTTATCTTTACACATTCCCATCCTATCTATATATATAAAAGGGTAATGGAATCACGGCACCGGACAAACCAACTAAACTAAACGCCCCACAACCTCAAAAATTGACAGCACAACCTTTCATCCACGCCTCTACGTTCATACAACAAAAAGAAAAGAAAAATAAAGTCCTAGCCACAGCAACGCGTGGCCGGGCACAGCTAGTATACTATATAACATTTGTATCTTATTTCTTATGACTTGATCTCCGGATTGATTCATGATATAGTTCTTTATCCTTGTCCATCTTTCTTCCATTTCTCTCATTCTATCTTCATTGATTTTGAAAACATTCACATTCATAATTTCAAATTCCACTTGCTCCACCATATATTGGTACCATTTATTTACTGTCCATTTTGATTTATCTTTCCACCCTAATGTGCCAGTTAGTTTTCATACGATATTATTTCTAGCACCCACTTTTTGCTTGATAGCCAAGCAGTGCTTCTTATAAGTTGGAGCACGGTCTGAATCACAGATTTGGAAGAGACCCAAAGGGCCATCCAGTCTGCCTTCGTTTATCCACGCAGGAAGAGAAAGTCAAAACACTCCCGACAGATGGGCATCCAATGTCTGCTTTAAAAACTCCTCTACACTCCAAGGCAGCATATTCTAACTGTTGAACAGCTCTATCCACCAGGATTCCCCCCACCTCCAATATTTAGGTGGAATTTGCATTTTCTCCTGATATCGAGTAGCTAGTTAATATATACAAGCTGCAAGCTCAGGCTCTATCCGAAAAGCTGAGTTTTCTTCACACAAGAAAACTCAGCATTTCGGATAGATAATAATGCTCCAGCCCCTCGGAAAGTTCCGTCTCGCCCACATTTTGGCCAAGCGATTGGCCTCAGGTTGGGAATCCGATACACAGCCGGGGGATTTCATGGTGGGACAGGCTAATGGAAGATAAAAGAGACATAGGTTAAGGCTGTTAGTGTCCCAGCAGAGCCAAATCCAAGCCCAACATCTGGGGAGATGCAGGAGCACTCTTTGCAAAAACTGTCCAAAGTTTCGGGAGCATTTCTTTCCAAACTTTCCTCGGTCAGGGGATTCTGGGAACTGCGGCGCCAAAACCAGAACTCCTCCTGGCTCTATAGTCCATACTTTCCTTCTTTCGGCTCTATCTTATCTTTCTCCCAATACTCACGATACAAATTGCAATGAAGTGCAAGCATTTCCGCAATGCATGTTAATGTGGAATTTGTGTATTGATAGTGTTTAAATGCAATTTGTGCCATGCTTGTATTGCAACTGATTGCATCATCCAGAACAGGGGTCCCCAAACTAAGGCCCGGGGGCCGAATGCGGCCCTCCAAGGTCATTTACCTGGCCCCCAACCTCAGTTTGATAATACATTTTTATATCAGTTTTAATAATATAATATATTGTATATACATTTAATATTGATAAAAAAAATATTATAATGTTATACAATATAATACTAATAATAATACCATATAATAATATTAATTATATGTTATATATTACATATAGTATTACAGTATAGTGGTATAGTTCAATATAGTAATGTATAATGCTAATATTGTGCTATGCTAATAATATAATATATTGGATGTACATACAGCTGCTCTGAGTCCCCTTTGGGGTAAGAAGGGTGGGATATAAATGTAGTAAATAAATGTAGTAAGTAAATAAATAATTAATTTTAGACTTAGGCTCACCCAAATTCAGAAATGACTTGAAGGCACACAACAACAACAAACAACAATCCTAATTAACTTGGCTATCTCCTTGGCCAGTAGCAGGCCCATACATTCCATTGAAATCCTGATAGGTTTATGTTGGTTAAGACTGTTTTCATTTTTAAATATTGTATTGTTCTTTCGTTGTTGTTGTTGTTGTTGTTGTTGTTGTTTTGCACTACAAATAAGACATGTGCAGTGTGCATAGGAATTTGTTCGTATTTTTTTTCAAATGATAATTCGGCCCCTCAACAGTCTGAAGGATTGTAGACCGGCCCTCTGCTTTAAAAGTTTGAGGACCCCTGATCCAGAATGTACCATAGTGTGGAAAGAATTAATTGCCAAGAAGCTGTGATGACCTTGATGTGTGGCTGGAACTAGGGAGTATCCAGACACAAGTGTTTGTGCATAACGATTGCATCAGTTGAGTTCTGTTCAGTTGAGTTCTGTCTGCCTAGAGTTCGAGTCAAGTTCTGTTGGAGAACAGAACAGTCCTGTGTTCGTCGGTCGTCTGCAAGTCTGTTTGTGTTGATTATTGCTGCATACAGTAAAACTTTGTAAATACAGTAGTCTCACTTATCCAACACTCACTTATCCAACGTTCTGGATTATCCAACGCATTTTTGTAGTCAATGTTTTCAATGCATTGTGATATTTTGGTGCTAAATTTGTAAATACAGTAATTACTACATAGCATTAATGTGTAATGAACTACTTTTTCTGTCAAATTTGTTGTATAACATGATGTTTTGGTGCTTAATTTGTAAAATCATAACCTATTTTGATGTTTAATAGGCTTTTTCTTAATCTCTCCTTATTATCCAACATATTCGCTTATCCAACGTTCTGCTGGCCCGTTTATGTTGGATAAGTGAGACTCTACTGTAGTTTTACCAACGTCTCTGAGTGTCTCTTCGTTCTGCGCTCCACTGCTTCCATCCAACTACTGCTGCACTGCAAATTCAATACTGACAATACAAACATTCAAGAAACAAGCAAACGAGCCTTATTAAAAGGTTGTTAGGATGCAAATGTTTAGAAACCGGACAAGTGAGGGTAGATTATTTTTAAAATGCCATCAATGCTCCTATCATTCAAACCAAATTCTTGGATGATAAGAGTCGGGATGGGTCGAGGAGTTGATTTAGATCCTGGTCCGACGGGCACCTCTTCGGGAGCTTCACATGAACGAGGAGCCTTTCCGAAATCCTCAGAGAGTGGGTTTTTTTTAAAAAAAGTTTCATAAATGTACGGAAAATCCACCCTAAGCCCTTTGTGCTCGGTGCGTCTTTGGGACTCAATTGCAGCTGTCCCGCTTTAATACTCCTCGGCTTGGGATCTGTGTATGCACAGCTGGTTGGTGGGTTTGCACCTGCATGACACTGACCAATTTTCTTCTCTTAGAAGTTTCGGGAGGCTCCGTTCCCACTCTTGTCTGAAGGCCCTTTATTGAGAAATAATTCACCAGGGAAAAGAGCAAAAGAAAAGGGTGAAGGAAAGGAACTACGGATGGGAATGTGATCTTGTGATGAAGAAAAAGAAACTACCAGGAGCAAACAAAGTAGTGCTTACTGTAAATACTCCTATTTAAATTTACATATTTTTGTATAAGTTTATACACCCCTCTATATGTCTATATACTTGTGTATACTTTTAAGCACTCATCTATAAGTCTATATATGTACTTACTCCCATGTAAGTCTATATGCTGATGTATACATTTATACACTCATATTCATGTATATGTTGAAGCACTCATGTATAAGTCTATATATTCATGTATAAGTTTATACATTCATATATGAGTCTATATACTCATGCTAAATCTATATACTCGTGTATAAGTTTCTGCACTTATGTACACATCTGTATATTCATGTGTAAGTTTATACACTTGTGTATGTGTCTATATATTCATGTATAAGTCTATACACTCATGTATGAATAAATATATTCATGTATAAGTTTATACATTCATATATGAGTCTAAATACTCATGTTAAATCTATATACTAGTGTATATGTTTCTGCACTTATGTACACATCTGTATGTTCATGTGTAAGTTTATACACTTGTGTATGTGTCTATATATTCATATATAAGTCTATACACTCATGTATAAATCAATATATTCATGTATAAGTCTATACACTCATGTATGAATCAATATATTCATGTATAAGTTTATACATTCATATATGAGTCTATATACTCATGTTAAATCTATATACTCGTGTATAAGTTTCTGCACTTCTGTACACACCTGTATATTCATGTGTAAGTTTATACACTTGTGTATGTGTCTATATATTCATGTATAAGTCTATACACTCATGTATAAATCAATATATTCACGTATAAGTTTATACATTCATATATGAGTCTAAATACTCATGTTAAATCTATATACTGTATCATCTCTTGAAAGCATTGTATCATCTCTTGAATGGATTGTATCATCTCTTGAATGCATTGTATCATCTCTCGAATGGATTGTATCATCTCTTAAATGCATTGTATCATCTCTTGAATGGATTGTATCATCTCTTGAATGGATTGTATCATCTCTTAAATGCATTGTATCATCTCTTGAATGCATTGTATCATCTCTGAAATGGATTGTATCGTCTTTTAAATGGATTGTATCATCTCTCGGTGGATTGTATCATCTCTTAAGGGGATTATATCATCTCTCTGTGGATTGTATCATCTCTTAAATGCATTGTATCATCTCTTAAATGCATTGTATCATCTCTCGGTGGATTGTATCATCTCTAAGTGGATTGTATCATTTCTTAAATGGATTGTATCATTTCTCGGTGGATTGTATCATCTCTTAAATGGATTGTATCATCTCTTAAGGGGATTGTATCATCTCTCTGTGGATTGTATCATCTCTTAAATGGATTGTATAATCTCTCGGTGGATTGTATAATCTCTCGGTGGATTGTATCATCTCTTAAATGGATTGTATCATCTCTTAAGGTCCCACCAGCCTCGCATGTACAGCTGGTGGGAACGAGGGACAGGGCCTTCTCGGTGGTGGCTCCTCGGCTGTGGAACACCCTCCCCAGCAACATACGGCAGATACCAACTCTCCTAGGCTTCAGGAAAGCCTTAAAGACATGGTTGTGCACACAAGCTTTTAATGAATGAGAACATGGACTTTACATGACCTGTACGAAGACTTGAGGATTCTGGATGAATGGATTTTAATCTTGGACATTCTTAAAATTTTATATAATGTGATTTTATTTTGTAATGGTATCTGTTTTATATGAACTGTTTTGTAGATTGTTTTATATGAATTGTTGTTTTTACATTGTTTTTAGGCATTGAATTTTTGCCATTTACTGTAAGCCGCTATGAGTCTCCTCGGAGAGAAAGGCGGGGTAAAAGTAATGTAAATAAAATAAATAAATAAATACTGTGGTATCAAAATCCATAGACGCTCAGGTTCAATTATATAGACAATGTCCGTTATATAAAACGGCAATTGCTTTTATGGGATTTTTTTTTTGGAGAGGGATATTTTTAGGCCATGGATGGTGAACGCCATGGATACAGAGGGTCGGTTATATCTGACTACTCAATTTGGTAGCGCCATCCATATATTCTTAGACCAGCTTGTGAGTCTGTGCAGGAACCGAAAGAGAAACTTCCTTTCCTGTTGTAAACAAATGCTCATTTGCTTGTAATTTGCAACTAGTTGGTACCCAGGGATATACCTTTCCCAGCCCTCCTTTGCCTACGACACACCACGAAAGATTAAAAACAGAGTTGTCTTTCGGACATTTATATAGGAGCCGAAGGACGTAAGCTTTAAAGGCAATTAGTGGCAAGATGGGGGGCGAAATTCACCTGCGGTGTAAACTCACCAAACCCAAAGGAACACTGCTCCCTGTTCTGTTTATTTAACTTTCAGTGGCTGTAGATGTTCTGCCGTATTTTTTTAGAGACATCATTAAGGTGATATACACAAGATATGGGTCTTTAAAAACTTTACAAGCTCTCTTTACAAGCTCTATAAAATCACAAGTTCCTACCCCCTACGCCACAAAAGGAGGCCTGTAACTGCATTTATTTTGTTTTTAATGGATGGAAGGACTATCTAGGGTAACAGAGAGACAGTGTTTTACAAAACAGCCTCCTGCAAACCTGGAAGGAGGATCCCTAAAAGGGAAACGGCTGACGGAAAGCGGGACAAAGACAGTGACCCAAACAGGCAGAGGCGGCATAACCAGGAGGATTATGAATCAAAATATCCAAAACATGGGAACTGTTTGGATCCAGACACTTGGATCCAGTTCCCAGAAACCACAAAACCATGATAACAAGAATTCTAGTCAAAAGAGAGTAAGATAGTCCTGAAAAAAAAATCCTAATTTATGTTCCTTGCCCAGCAAATCATTCTGTTTTTCTTGGAGAGGGGAATTTCCCTCTCATTCAAGCAGTGGAACTTTCGTATGTGTTGCAATACAGGTCGGGCATCCCTTAGTCAAAACATGAAATTTTGTTATGTTTTGTATACACATTGGTCATTTTATTTACAATTTTTTGCACGAAATTTCCGATTTTGGATTTTGGCTACGGGACTGCAACAAATACGAATGTTCCATCGCTTGAATGAGAAAGAAACTTCCTATAAGTAATGGGATATCTTGGAGACAGGATCTCAGTCTAAACACGAAATTTCCAATTTTTGATTTTGGCTAAGGGACTGCAACATATACACAATATTTTTCACAATTTTGTGCACAAAATTTCTGATTTTGGATTTTGGCTAAGGGACTGCAACATATACAAAGGTCCCACTGCTTGAATGAGAAAGAAACTTTGTATAAGTAATGGAATCTCTTGGAGACGGGACCTCAGTCAAAACACGAAATTTGGTTATGTTTTGTGTACACATTGGTCATTTTATGCACAATATTTTTCACAATTTTGTGCACGAAATTTCCAATTTTGGATTTTGGCTGCGGGACTGCAACATATACTAATGTTCTGCCGCTTGAATGAGAAAGAAACTTCCTATATGTCATCTTGGAGATGTTTTGTATACACTTTTGTGCACAAAATTTCTGATTTCCCCTGATTTCTGCCCAGTTTTGGGGTGGACCTTCCCATCTGAAATATCGGCACGGTCTTGTCCCCGAATGCATTTAGAGCCACATTTTCCGGATCCTTTGGAGATGCTGACCGCCTGCCATCCCATCCATCTCCAGTTTCGAGACTCAGATAACGTGGCGGCATCCGTTTACGCCGGTGCTATTTAGGGTGACAGAGATAAGGCCCGGGGCTAAAAATTCAGCGGTAGGTGGAAAATCGCATCGCTCACCCACCGCCTTTGGGGACACATCAAAATAGCATCTGTCGGATCAAGGGCCGTTGCTACCACCACCGCCGTGGCGTCTAGGCTTGGATGCCCACCTGATGCTGGCATTCATAATAATAAAGATGCGAGCCTTAACCCTCCTCTGATAGTAGTGGCAGCTGCTGTACGATAGGCATTCTTCGCGTCCCCGTTTCAACCACGCCGTAGCAAGGGCTAGATTTCGGGACCATTCTGGACCCATTCCAGGTAAGATCTGGCTCACTTTAAAGGCGAACCACGTCTCCCGTTGCCCTCCCCTCCTTCCCATTTGGACCTCGGGGATGTTATAACAGCTGTTTGTAAACACGGCGGATCCAAAATTAGCAGGAGGTTGAGCAGGAGAATCATTTATCAGCGTCTGCCCTCCCGAGCATCTTAAAAATGTAGCAGATACGTTGGCACTTTGGTCGGGGATTTAAAGCGTCGGTCCAAGAAACCAATGGCCGGCGGGCAGCCTCTTAGCGGAGATGCCCCCCTGCCCAACCCCACGTGTCACGGGCACTCTGGAGAATGTCCATTTGGCCCCACAAATCAAGGTTGTTGGCACAAATGAAACCCAAGCCAAGGGAACCGAAAATTATCTTTTCCCATTAATCACCCTTGGCTTTGGGAGGAACTAAGACCATTTCGAGGAGAACCCACGGTTGAAGGACTTTGTCTTCCACATGGGAAGGAAACCGAGATCACGTTTGAAACACCCCGAATAGGATGCAGGGCTTGAAGATGCCCAAAGAACATGACACATTTTCTCTCGGGGAGTCTCAAAAGCAAGTTCTCCAACCTTATAAGCTGGTCACCCACTCTCCAAATGTTTGCTTCTACATTTATCTGTGGATTGTTGGTCTAGGTCCATGGTTCTCAACCTGGGGTTCCCAGACGTTTTTGGTCTACAACTCCCAGCTGTTAGGATTTCTGGGAGTTGAAGGCCAAAAACATCTGGGGACCCCAAGATGAGAACCACTGGTCTAGGTAGTCCTCCTTTTTGTCCGCTATCATTATTGAGCATTTATGGCAACCCTACTATTTTGGGTTCTCGGATATCAAAGCCTGGATTCTCATCTCAGTCCTTGAAGCAAGATGGAAAATATCTGGGTGAGAACATTGCTGCAAAAATTATATACTTTATACACTCACTAGCTGTGCCCGGCCACGCGTTGCTGTGGCGAAGTATGGTGGTATGGGAAATTGAGGAATTGGTGGTAGTTAAGGTAAAGGGTAAAGGTGTGGAGTCCAGATAATCCAGTTAAAGCAGATAATATAAGATTATAAATGGGTTATATAGCTGTGTGGAAGGGCCTTGAATCTACACTGCCATCTAATCCAGTTAAAATCTGATAATTTGCATTTTATAGGCAGTGTGGAAGAGGCCTAAATGAGGCCTAACTCTGCCTGTCCCCTGGGTGAGTGGGTTGCTAGGAGACCAAGTGGGCGGAGCTTAGCCTTCTAACTGGCAGCAATTGGATAAAAACAATTATTCCTCTCCCTCTAATTAGGACTTTATTTTTCTTTTCTTTTTGTTGTATCAACCTAGAGGCGTGGATGATGGGTTGTGTTGTCAGTCTTCGAGGTTGTGGGGTGTTTAGTTTTGTTGTTTTGGCGGTCGCCAGGATTCCATCACTCTTTTATATATATAGATGTACAAGTCTAGAATGTTAGTGAAAACATGGATCTCCAAAACCTGTGTCGACTTGCGTATATATTGTACATTAACTCTTATTAAAAAAAGTAACTGTTCCCTCCTCTATGTATGAGTTTAGTCCAACCCAGAAGAACCCAAAAGAAGTGCCAACCTTCTCTACTCTTTGGTCCTTTTTGAATGACTGAGCAAGAATAATAGTGGTGGTCACTTGAGCTGGGACAGATGATTTTCCATATCAAAATCTGTAATTTTCGCCCCCAAACATGCCCTCAACTTATGCAATAAGACTGGAGTCCTATTGATATTTTCCATGGGTCCTGTTGCTCTTTCGCCCGAGTTTCCGTTATTTGTACTTTTTCATCCCGTCATTGCTTGATGTCAATATTCCTTCACAATTTCACAGGGACAGTCCTAGTTGATCCTCTCCCTTCCCATCTTTTTGGTAGCTTTTAAAACATCCCGTTGTCTTCCTCCTCCCACCTTCGTCCTCAGCATCCCTCGATTGCTGCAAAAGGACAAAAGTAGTTCTGGGCCCAGGCTTAGCACAGCATGTGCTGCAGAGAAATCCTGCAGATCCAAAGATCGGCAGTTCAATCTCGGACCGGGGTGAGCACCCGTCGTTAGCCCCAGCTCATCTATCCACCAAGCAGGTTGAAAGCAGAAATGCGAGTAGATAAATAGGTACTGCTTTTTAGCAGGGAAGTAATAAAGGTGCCCTTAAGGACATCAATTGGAGGAAGCTCTTTCTGTAAGCCGCTCCGAGTCGCCTTTGGGGTGAGAAAGGTGGGGTATAAATAAATACCGTATATATTCGAGTATAAGCCGACCTGAATATAAGCCGAGGCACCTAATTTTATCACAAAAAAACTGGGAAAACATTGACTCCAGTATAAGCCCAGGGTGGTAAATTTCAGAAATAAAAATAGGTACCAATAAAATTACATTAATTGAGGCATCAGTAGGTTAAATGTTTTTGATTATAGTAGAGTCTCACTAATCCAAGCCTCGCTTATCCAAGCCTCTGGATAATCCAAGCCATTTTTGTAGTCAATGTTTTCATTATATCATGATATTTTGGTGCTAAATTCATAAATACAGTAATTACAACATAACATTACTGCGTATTGAACTACTTTTTCTGTCAAATTTGTTGTAACACATGATGTTTTGGTGCTTAATTTGTAAAATCATAACCTAATTTCATGTTTAATAGGCTTTTCCTTAATCCCTCCTTATTATCCAAGATATTTGCTTATCCAAGCTTCTGCTGGCCCGTTTAGCTTGGATAAGTGAGACTCTACTGTATTTACATAAAGCTCAAATTTAAGATAAGCCTGTCCAACTCTGATCAAATCATTATTCTCATCTTCTTCAATGTAAATGTGCTTATGTATCCTTTTAATAATAATAGAGTAAAATAATACATGTAATAATAACAATAATAAATACAGGAAAAAATTAATAAATAGAGTAAAATAATAAATTCAATAATAATAATAATAAAATACATCACACAGTCCTAGACGCTTGGGAAGTGTTTGACTTGTGATTTTGTGAAATGAAATCCAGCATATCTATCTTGTTTGCTGTGTCGTACAATAATAATAATAATATCAGAGTGAAATAATAAATGCATTAATAATAATAATAATAAAAATAGAGTAAAATAAATGTAATAGTAGCAACAATAATAGAGAAAAATAATAAATGTAATAATACCAATCATTATTCCCACCCCAACATCTACCTTACACCTCAAATGTCCTGTTTGTTAAAGGTTAATAAGGATTGACATGAAGGGTTAGTAAGGAATGGTGTCCTAATTCGAGCTATTTGATGCTGATCCGCTGCATCATAGAGCCACAAATATCACACGGTTAATTCCATTCAAAATTCGCTCCGACAATTCTCGTAGCCTTGCCGATGGTCAGCATCATGCCCTAGCTGTGTTACCGACTCCACTCCGCCAAGAAGATGTAGCCCAATTTATTTATTATTTATTTATTTTTATTTATTGACTATATATATATTGCACCCTCAGGGCGGATCACAATGCACATATACATAGCAAACATTCAATGCCATTAGACTTACGACATATATCGACAGACACAGAGGCAATTTCACATTTTCCAGCTTCCGGCCACAGCTGCCACTTCGCCATCCACTTGTGACACCGAATCCTTGATGGAGTGCTTCCTCATTCCTTCTGCACGCTGCTGGAGTTCTTTTTTATGGTGTTGTAAATTAATTAAATTAGCCTCCCTGAATAAAGTGGTACCTAAATTTACTATTCGACAGATGCAACTGTCTTTCGGCTGCATAGGTCAACAGCAAGCTGGACTATTGATGGTCGGGAGCTCACACTGACCCGGGATGGCTCGAACTCAGTATGTTTTATTGCAATGCTATTGGGACGGCTATTGTTTTTTTCCCCAACACTGCTAGATTATTCTCCGGTTTGGCAACTCAACTCTACTAACATATAGGGGCCATCTACACAAAGCATTTAATGCTGTTTCAAACCAGTATCGACGAAAGTGATTTCGCCGTGTAGCAAATCCTGGAACCAGTTTGAGGCTCGGATGGTGATGATAAAAACGGCGAGCACTGTTGTGCATCTTTTCGCGCACTTTTGTGGGAGTTAATTGTCTACCCGCCGCAGATAATAATAATAATAATAATAATAATAATAATAATAATAATAATAAGTCCTAGACACTTGGGAAGTGTCCAACGTGTGATCCAATACAACAGCCAGCAGAGTGTCTGCTGTGGACTCATCTTGTTGTGTTTCTAATAATAATAATAATAATAATAATAATAATAATAATAATAGTTAGTCTACTGGCATTATTCTACTACATATCATTATTCTACTACATATCTACTGCCCTGGCAGAAGATGTAAAGCGAAGTGAAGAACCTGCTTTGATTGAAGTCAAAAATCAGAAACTCCTCAAAGCATAGCAGACAAAAAACCAGTACAAGAAAACCGCACTACAAACTAGAGCTGACAGCTGGCACAACAAAACATTGCTATCTTGTTTGCTGTGTCATACAATAATAATAATAATAATAATAATAATAATAATAATAATAATAATAATAATTTATTTTTATGCCCCGCTAACTTTGGGGAGATGGAAAGTTAGCTTGATGCTAACTTGGAACTGCATTAAATAGTCAGTGTAGATGGAGACTTAGTAATCTCTGAGACGGCACGCAATGCCATGAGAGCTAACTTTAGGGAATGAGCACGGCCACGAAGCGATGATGGCTTGGCGGCGCGAAGTGAAGCTTCCCGAGATGTATGGCTCCTCTGTCACTATGGCTCAAAACATCGGCAATGACAGCCCTGCAATAAAACCCTGATGTATGCCGAAATATCGAACCCTGGCCAAGCCATCCTGACTCGTCGATGTGCGTGCGGTGCCCGCATTCGAGCACAGCTTGTAAATATATCTGGGCCTCGCACGTCGGCTAACTAAGCAGTGCCACAAGGTTATTTATTTTACACTCCGGGCTCTGCTTCTGAGCCATGGAGTGTAAAAACAATCAGAGGGACGAAGTGTAAATTCTCCCTGCTGATTTATTTACTGTTGTGTTTTTATAGGCCCACATGGCTCCGCGTCTTGCGCCGGGCCCGACCATTCAAGCAAAACCCATGTTGTACACTCCCGGAGAAATGAATGACTTTATAAATTCTCTAGAATAATAATCCCGCGTCGAGGAATGCATTTCGAGGAACACCCAGACAGGGCTGGAATGTTTTTAAGAATATAAGATTGTGCTTTTTTGGTCAGGGAAGCACATTTCTCTCCGGGATCTGCGGTACGGCCAAGGCTCCAGGCCTGTCTGCCTACCACCTGTAATGAACCCTTGGGGAGATTCTAGTTTAGGCCACCCAAACCGAGACGGGGCCAGAGAGACAGCGGCTCTGGGATGTTAACAGCCTTAATGAAGCTTGCGCCATCCGAGACTCTCCGCAGCCATGGCTTAGATCGGAAAAACATCTGAGTTGCTCCGCTTTCGGCAGCTTTGCAGGACTCGTAGTCGAAATGCGATAAGCCCCTTCTTTTGCGGAGAAAGCTTGGATGTTTTCTTAACCAATTTCATGTCATCTCTGTCTAGGTGTCGTGGGTCCTTTTTTGATTAATGGTTTTCCAAAACAAAATCCAGCCGTGATAAAATTACGCCGACGCGGAGAGAATGTTTATTAGAACTAAGTGGCGATGCGTTGCCAGAATAATCCAGAACTCAAGACTGGTTTGGTAATGTACATCAAGGTAAAGGTTTTCCCCTGATGTTAAGTCCAGTCATGTCTGACTCTGGGGGTTGGTGCTCATCTCCATTTCTAAGCCGAAGAGCCGGCGTTGTCCACAGACACCTCCAAGGTCAAGCCAGTCTAGTTGTATCCGACTCGGGGGGTTGGTGCTCATCTCCATTTCTAAGCCGAAGAGCCGGCGTTGTCCGTAGACACCTCCAAGGTCAAGCCAGTCTAGTTGTATCCGACTCGGGGGGTTGGTGCTCATCTCCATTTCTAAGCCGAAGAGCCGGCGTTGTCCGTAGACACCTCCAAGGTCAAGCCAGTCTAGTTGTATCCGACTCGGGGGGTTGGTGCTCATCTCCATTTCTAAGCCGAAGAGCCGGCGTTGTCCGTAGATACCTCCAAGGTCAAGCCAGTCTAGTTGTATCCGACTCTGGGGGTTGGTGCTCATCTCCATTTCTAAGCCGAAGAGCCGGCGTTGTCCGTAGACACCTCCAAGGTCAAGCCAGTCTAGTTGTATCCGACTCTGGGGGTTGGTGCTCATCTCCATTTCTAAGCCGAAGAGCCGGCGTTGTCCGTAGACACCTCCAAGGTCAAGCCAGTCTAGTTGTATCCGACTCTGGGGGTTGGTGCTCATCTCCATTTCTAAGCCGAAGAGCCGGCGTTGTCCGTAGATACCTCCAAGGTCAAGCCAGTCTAGTTGTATCCGACTCTGGGGGTTGGTGCTCATCTCCATTTCTAAGCCGAAGAGCCGGCGTTGTCCGTAGACACCTCCAAGGTCAAGCCAGTCTAGTTGTATCCGACTCGGGGGGTTGGTGCTCATCTCCATTTCTAAGCCGAAGAGCCGGCGTTGTCCGTAGACACCTCCAAGGTCAAGCCAGTCTAGTTGTATCCGACTCGGGGGGTTGGTGCTCATCTCCATTTCTAAGCCGAAGAGCCGGCGTTGTCCGTAGATACCTCCAAGGTCAAGCCAGTCTAGTTGTATCCGACTCTGGGGGTTGGTGCTCATCTCCATTTCTAAGCCGAAGAGCCGGCGTTGTCCGTAGACACCTCCAAGGTCAAGCCAGTCTAGTTGTATCCGACTCTGGGGGTTGGTGCTCATCTCCATTTCTAAGCCGAAGAGCCGGCGTTGTCCGTAGACACCTCCAAGGTCAAGCCAGTCTAGTTGTATCCGACTCTGGGGGTTGGTGCTCATCTCCATTTCTAAGCCGAAGAGCCGGCGTTGTCCGTAGATACCTCCAAGGTCAAGCCAGTCTAGTTGTATCCGACTCTGGGGGTTGGTGCTCATCTCCATTTCTAAGCCGAAGAGCCGGCGTTGTCCGTAGACACCTCCAAGGTCAAGCCAGTCTAGTTGTATCCGACTCGGGGGGTTGGTGCTCATCTCCATTTCTAAGCCGAAGAGCCGGCGTTGTCCGTAGACACCTCCAAGGTCAAGCCAGTCTAGTTGTATCCGACTCGGGGGGTTGGTGCTCATCTCCATTTCTAAGCCGAAGAGCCGGCGTTGTCCGTAGATACCTCCAAGGTCAAGCCAGTCTAGTTGTATCCGACTCGGGGGGTTGGTGCTCATCTCCATTTCTAAGCCGAAGAGCCGGCGTTGTCCGTAGACACCTCCAAGGTCAAGCCAGTCTAGTTGTATCCGACTCGGGGGGTTGGTGCTCATCTCCATTTCTAAGCCGAAGAGCCGGCGTTGTCCGTAGACACCTCCAAGGTCAAGCCAGTCTAGTTGTATCCGACTCGGGGGGTTGGTGCTCATCTCCATTTCTAAGCCGAAGAGCCGGCGTTGTCCGTAGATACCTCCAAGGTCAAGCCAGTCTAGTTGTATCCGACTCGGGGGGTTGGTGCTCATCTCCATTTCTAAGCCGAAGAGCCGGCGTTGTCCGTAGACACCTCCAAGGTCAAGCCAGTCTAGTTGTATCCGACTCGGGGGGTTGGTGCTCATCTCCATTTCTAAGCCGAAGAGCCGGCGTTGTCCGTAGACACCTCCAAGGTCAAGCCAGTCTAGTTGTATCCGACTCGGGGGGTTGGTGCTCATCTCCATTTCTAAGCCGAAGAGCCGGCGTTGTCCGTAGATACCTCCAAGGTCAAGCCAGTCTAGTTGTATCCGACTCGGGGGGTTGGTGCTCATCTCCATTTCTAAGCCGAAGAGCCGGCGTTGTCCGTAGACACCTCCAAGGTCAAGCCAGTCTAGTTGTATCCGACTCGGGGGGTTGGTGCTCATCTCCATTTCTAAGCCGAAGAGCCGGCGTTGTCCGTAGACACCTCCAAGGTCAAGCCAGTCTAGTTGTATCCGACTCGGGGGGTTGGTGCTCATCTCCATTTCTAAGCCGAAGAGCCGGCGTTGTCCGTAGACACCTCCAAGGTCAAGCCAGTCTAGTTGTATCCGACTCGGGGGGTTGGTGCTCATCTCCATTTCTAAGCCGAAGAGCCGGCGTTGTCCGTAGACACCTCCAAGGTCAAGCCAAAGTCTAGTTGAGTCCGACTCTGGGGGTTGGTGCTCATCTCCATTTCTAAGCCGAAGAGCCGGCGTTGTCCGTAGACACCTCCAAGGTCAAGCCAGTCTAGTTGTATCCGACTCGGGGGGTTGGTGCTCATCTCCATTTCTAAGCCGAAGAGCCGGCGTTGTCCGTAGACACCTCCAAGGTCAAGCCAGTCTAGTTGTATCCGACTCGGGGGGTTGGTGCTCATCTCCATTTCTAATCCGAAGAGCCGGCGTTGTCCATAGACACCTCCAAGGTCAAGCCAAAGTCTAGTTGTATCCGACTCGGGGGGTTGGTGCTCATCTCCATTTCTAAGCCGAAGAGCCGGCGTTGTCTGTAGACACTTCCTAGGTCACATGACTCCATGGAGCTCCGTTACCTTCCTGCCAAAGCAGTACCTATTGATCTACTCACATTTGCATGTTTTCGAAATGCTAGGTTGGCAGAAGCTGTGGCTAACAATGGGAGCTCACCCCATCCCGCGGATTTGAACTGCCGACCTTTTGGTCAGCAATTTCAGCCGCCTAGCGGTTTAACCCGCTGCGCCACCGCGGCCCCTACATATCCTCTTGCCACAGACCGAAATATTCAGCAATCATACAAAAACAATAGAAACCTCGCTGTTTTCTTTGGAAAAGCCAAGGCAATTGGCATCCTCCTGTTATTTTATCCTTTTATCTGTTTGGCCGAATCCGAGCCCTGCGTCCAGCTACTTGGTTGAACACTGGATATTCCCCGAGCTGTTAAAACAGCCGAGTCTTTTGGATGTGGTCCTCCCCGTCCGGAACAAAAATAAATACCAAGCTGGAACTGTACTTGGTTCTCAATTTTAGAATCCAAACTTTCTCATGTATTTATGTCAGGAGAAACGGAGGGAGGGCGGGGGTAACGCTAAAGTTTATCGCGTGCATTGGCAAAACAAAAAGACAAGGCCGAAGAAAGACAAATAAATCACTGCCCATAAAAACCAATGAGTCCACGTTGGCTACATGAATCAGGAGGAATCCCGAAAGGCTACTATTCGTCTTGTACGGTTTTTCTGAGTTTTTCTTTTGTGCTCTTTTTTAAACACAGGAACAAACAAGAAACCATTTATTTTTATATTTATTTTAATGTGTTTTATCAGGATTTTTTATTTTACTTTATTTTTATTTATTTATTATTTTTTTCCCATTTTTTAGTCATGATTTTATTTGTCGCCATTTGGTTTATTAAGTTATATTTCGGTTGCTCATATTGTCAAATTATTATTATTATTATTATTATCATCATTGACATGATGATGACATAATAACACAATGACACAATGACATAATAATAATAATAATAATTCAACAATATGAACAACCTAAATGTAACTTAATAAACCAAATGGCGTCAAGTAAAATCATGACTAAAAATTATTATTATTATTATTATTATTATTATTATTATTAATAATAATAATAATAATAATTCATTTCTATCCTCCTTTTCTCCCATGGGTGGGATTCAAAGCGGCATAGGAAGCAGCCAGGCTTTAATAATAATAATAATAATAATAATAATAATAATAATAATAATTCGACAATATGAACAACCTAAATGTAACTTAATAAACCAAATGGCGTCAAATAAAATCATGACTAAAAATTATTATTATTATTATTATTATTATTATTATTATTATTATTATTATTATTATTATTATTTCATTTCTATCCCGCTTTTCTCCCATGGGTGGGATTCAAAGCGGCATACAGCATATACTTTTCATACAAATACATTGAACAGCAATACATAATCAATTAAAACATCATATCCCAATTAAAACCAAATTAAGATATCAAATAAAACAATAAAAAAAACTTACAACAAGCATCCTATTAAAGATATCCATAACCTCCGAATGTGATTTGTCTTGATGTAAACTGTTTGTACGGTTCTTCTTCAGGCATTGAATGGTTGCCATATGTTGGAAACCGCCCTGAGTCCATTCGGGGAGATAGGGTGGTCTATAAATAATAATAATAATAATTATTATTATTATTATTATTATTATTATTATTATTATTATTTATCTCTAGCACATCTTCTGTTCGGATATCAGCCAGCACAACAATGCCTTAAATAATGAAACAGCTTCCTAAGATCTACAGAGATATTCGCAGGAACTCCTCAGCAAGCATGAGTCCAAAAGTGGCAGGCTAAAACCCGGAACCAAAATCTTGCAAATGTATGCTTTTATCTTATAAATCATACATGTGGCAGTGTACATCATATTTTTTATAAGTGTATGTGTCTGTATCTCTTATATTTTATGATTTTTTAATTTATAGTTATTTATTTGTTTATCTATTTATTTCATTTTTACATTATTTTCTTTGTCGTCGTTTGGTTTATTAAGTTACATTTAGGTTGTTATTATTGTCGAATGTGCGTGGTTTTGATGTAAACTGTTTGTATGGTTCTTCTTCAGGCATTGAATGGTTGGCATATATTGGAAACCGCCCTGAGTCCCTTAGGGGAGATAGGGCGGTCCATAAATAAATATTATTTTTATTATCATTATCATTATTATTAATAATAATAATCTACAGCCCATCCTCTGTTTGGATATCACCCAGCACAACAATGCCTTAAATCAAGAAACAGCTTCCAAAGATCTACAGAGATATTCGCAGGAACTCCTCAGCAAGCAAGAGTCCAAAAGTGGCAGCTAAAACCCGGAACCAAAATCTTGCAAATGTATGCTTTTATCTTATAAATCATACATGTGGCCGTGTACGTGTCTATATGTCTTATGAAATTGCGGCCACACAACTCGTGAACGGGAGACTGTGCTTTCCTGCTTCCAAAAGTGTGGGTTTCAATGTTATTCGAAGCTGTGTCAGAAACAAATGCAAATGGACGGCGTATGTTGGGCGGCGTATTTCGACTCGCAGCTGAACAATAACACACCAGGTCTCTTGACAAGGGATATGGCAGCCCAATGGGATTTGTAATGGGATACAATGCCTTTCACCTCTGGGTCTCGAGTTCGAATTCCAAATCCATCTTAGTGCCGGAGCGACCAAAGGTCACTGCCATCCTACGAAGCCCTGGCTTGCTTATTTGAAACAAGTAGGTGGTCTCCTTTGGGTTGCAGGAAGGAGCCGATTTCACATTTTTCTTTCCCCTCGTTTTTGGAAGAAAAAATCCCGGACCATTAGTCTGAAAGCATCTGGCGAATGCTATGTTTTGGTATCACGCTTAGAGTCGGAGGAGCTGGATCATGAAAAGAGGAGCCAACAGGTTCGAATTGGAAATGCAAATTTTACAAAATACGTATTTTTATTGCTTTCAAGCCCCTTCGAGGAAAAGGTGAGGCACCGGCTTAGATACATTACATTTGTACAGATAAATATAGTATGTACGAGTATATACACAGACAGACAGACACTTACCAATGAGTAAAAAAAAATCCAAGCAAATATATACTGAAGGCCCGAGAGATTCCTAGAGAGGACATGCTCTTTGAATCTGGACTATGTGAGTGAATTGGGGACAATTGGCAACCCCATGTCCATAGCAAATAATTGTAAATAAGAGCCAGATCTAATTATTATTATTATTATTATTATTATTATTATTATTATATAGGAATCTCTCGGGCACTGAAGGCCCGAAAGATTCCTAGAGAGGACATGCTCTTTGAATCTGGACTATGTGAGTGAATTGGGGACAATTGGCAACCCCAAGTCTATAGCAAATAATTGTAAATAAGAGCCAGATCTAATTATTATTATTATTATTATTATTATTATTATTATTATTATTATTATTATTATTATTTAGGAATCTCTCGGGCACTGAAGGCCCGAGAGATTCCTAGAGAGGACATGCTCTTTGAATCTGGACTATGTGAGTGAATTGGGGACAATTGGCAACCCCATGTCCATAGCAAATAATTGTAAATAAGAGCCAGATCTTCTTCTTCTTCTTCTTCTTCTTATTATTATTATTATTATTATTATTACTATATAGGAATCTCTCGGGCACTGAAGGCCCGAGAGATTCCTAGAGAGGACATGCTCTTTGAATCTGGACTATGTGAGTGAATTGGGGACAATTGGCAACCCCAAGTCTATAGCAAATAATTGTAAATAAGAGCCAGATCTAATTATTATTATTATTATTATTATTATTATTATTATTATTATTATTTACAGTATTTATATTCCGCCCTTCTCACCTCGAAGGGGACTCAGGGCGGAACACATTATAGACATATAGGGCAAACATTTAATGCCCATATACACATAGAACTGAGACAGAGACAGACAGACGCAGAGGCAATTTAACCTTCTCCTGAGGGGATGTTCGATTCTGGCCACAATGTTGTAAATTAGTTAAATTAGCCTCCCCACTTTTTATAAGTGGTACCTTATCTCCTACTTGATCGATGCAACTATCTTTCGGGTTGCTAGGTCAGCAACGAGCAGGGGCTATTTTATTCCCTTCTTCCCGCTCCTGGATGCAAACAACGATGCTCCTTTCATCTGACAGATGTGGTCCAGACTAACCCGCCTTGCTCATCTCTGCCCCCCGGAGAAGAGCCGTTTGTTTCAAACAGGAAAACCCTCTCTGTCCGAGTCCTTTTCCCTTTTGGAGCCTTCCCAGCTTGGCTTGGGCTCCGAGCCAAGTTCACCAGGGAAAATCCTGATCTCCCCCGAACATTGTTTCCAATGGCCGTGGACTTCCTGGCATATAGATGACACTTTTGCCCCTTCCATCACGCGGAAGAGAGGAGAGAAAGTCATGTTGTTTTTTCCCGATTTCTCGGCAAACACAAAACGCCAGATTGAAGCTCATCTTCCGGCCTCCATTCACAGGAGCGTCGCGCAAGAGGAAGGGCAGCGTGGTGTTCCCAGAGGACTAGAGGCTTTCCCGGTCCTGCAGAAGTTGGGCCACAAGCTTGGCAGCTTGACTTACTTACTTAGCCCGAGGATGATGGGCTTCCAAGTGTAATGTTTTGGCGGTGGATGCGTAGGTGGTTCTTGACCCGCGTCCAGTCAGGGTTGGCTTGATGCACCTTCCTCTTGGCACATTTCACCCTCCATTCATGCCTTTTCGAATTCCGCAGCACTGCTAGTCACAGCTGACCTCCAGTCAGAGCGCTCAAGGGCCAGGGCTTCCCAGTTCTCTCTTGATGTCTATGCCACATTTTTGAGCCCATCTTTCAATCTCTTTTCCTGTCCACTAACATTACGTTTCTTGTTCTTGTGTTGGGAGTATAGTAACTGCTTTGGGAGATGGTGATCAGGCATTCGGACAACGTGGCCGGTCCAGCGGAGTTGATGCCATGGGAGCATCACTTCAATGCTGGTGGTCTTTGCCTCTTCCAGTATGTTGATGACGCCGAAATATATTTCTCCATGCCTTCAAAAACAGCTTCAGCTAAGGATAGTCTCTCCTCTGCAAAATAAATTGGTCTGTCCGTTTTTTAGAGATAATACAAACCAAAATGCTATTGTGAGGCCCAACTATTGTGAAAGCTAGCTATCAAAAGAGTTGGATTTACCAATGTGTTTCCATCCCATTGGACAGTCAATTCAGTGAATCATTTCTAGGTGCGTCTAACCCAGCGTTTCTCAACCTGGGGGTCGGGACCCCTGAGCGGGTCACAATGAGGGTTTAGAGGAGTCGTCAAAAACCAGTATTATCTGTTGGTCATGGGGGTTCTGTATGGAAAATTTGGCCCAATTCGATCATTGGTGGGGTTCAAGGGGCTCTTTGATTGTAGGTGAACTATACATCCCAGCATCTACAACTCCCACATTCTATTGTCCCCAAACTCCACCAGTGATCAGATTTGGGCATACTATTTGTGCCAAGTTTGGTCTAGATCCATCGTTGTTTGAGTCCACAGTGCCCTCTGGATGTAGGTGAACTACAACTCTCAAACTCAAGGTCAGTGTCCACCAAACCCTTCCAGTATTTCCTGTTATTTATGGAAGTCTTGTGTGCCAAGTTTCATTCAATTCCATTGTTGGTGGGGTTCAGAATGTTCTTTGATTGTAGGTGAACTATACATCCTAGCAACTACAACTCCCAAATGACAAAATCATTCCCCCGCCCCAACCTCACCAGTATTCAAATTTGGGCGTATCGGCCAAATTTGGTCCAGTGAATGAAAATACATCCTGTATATCAGATATTTACATTATGATTCATTACAGTTATGAAGTAGCAATGAAAATAATGTTATGGTTGGGGGTCACCAAAACATGAGGAACTGTATGAAGGTGTCGTGGCATTAGGAAGGTTGAGAACCACTGGTCTGACCAATAGGACGTTGGAATTAAGAATATTTAAAATATTTAAAATGTCACCCAGAGGGCCCTGAATTTTGGAGGAATTAAATGTGGCCCTCACAGGGTATATATCCTTCCTCCACCCCTGGTTGGCATTGAATTGCTTGCTCCAAATAGAGCAGATCCATTGAATCACCGCTGAATGGTAAGTCAATATTTATTTAAAGCCGGCGGAGTCAATGGGACTCCTTGGGCTGAGAAGGAAGGAAGGAAGGAAGGAAGGAAGGAAGGAAGGAAGGAAGGAAGGAAGGAAGGAAGGAAGGAAGGAAGGAAGGAAGGAAGGAAGGAAAGAGCCACTCTGGATTCTTCCCTAAAGAATAATGTTATTTTCAGATGGGTCCGTCGGGGAGCCGAGAACAAAGTCGAGGTGTTTGGCTCCCAAAGGAAAAGGCCTTCCATGAATCGGAGAGGTGGCTGAGCCCCATCCCCATGTCATCGGCTCTTTCAGGTCGGAATTCGAGTTATTTGCACAGGAGCCAATCGGTAGCGTCCAGGAGCCAAGGTGATGACATCTCCGAAGGGACGGAGAAGAGAGGATCCTTTGAGAAGGAAGAGGACTCTGGAGAGGGAAGCCTTGCGGCCATGATGACACGCAGAAGATCTTAAATGCTCCAAAGAGATGACAAGACGGACAAGGGAACGCCCGGATCATTCTACTTAGAGGAGACACAAGCCATCGTTTTTTAAGGCACCACTTCTATAGGATACTTTACTTTCCCTCTCAAGTATTTTATGTGTTGTCGAAAGCTTTCATGGCCGGGATCACAGAGTTGTTGTATGTTTTCCGGGCTGTATGTGGGCGAAACGTCAGGAGAGAATACTTCTAGAACATAGCCATACAGCCCGGAAAACATACAACAACCCAAAGGATTTTATATCTCGACTTATCTAAAATCGACCAATGGCTGAGGGTCTTCCTCACCTTCCACACCCACTTTGGCATAAGTGATACCTGTGACCTCACTTGTTGATTTCAAGCTAACTTTTGGTCTTGGAACATTCTGGAGAAAGGCACCAGCTCACAGGAAGGGAGGGGCATGTAGAGGCAAAGCTACATAAGCAATCTATATATATATAAATGAGTGATGGCATCACGGCGACCCACAAAACAACAAAACTACAAGCCCCCCAACCTCAAAATTTGACAACACAACCCATCATCCACGCCACTAGGTTGATACAACAAAAAGAAAAGAAAAATGAAGTCCTAATTAGAGGGAGAGCAATAATTGTAACTACCACCAATTCGTCAATAATTTATTTCCCATACCACCATACTTGGCCACAGCAACACGTGGCCGGGCACAGCTAGTAGTTTACTATTTTTCTGGCTTATGGTCCCTACACTACACCATTGCAACGAGCGTGACTGGTCTCCCGAAACCCTCTTACAGTGCCGAGGCAACGGGGATGTTGGGAGGGGAGAGGTTGACTACTCACGAAAGGCACAACATCAGGCCTCCTGACTGCTGCTTCTCCTCCTCTTCCCTCTCCCTGAGCGCCTGGAACTGGGGTCGCCTTGGTGTCTTCATTTCTAGGCCTTTTCCAGGGGTTATTTGGAGTGCTGATTCAGAAAATTGCATTGCATAGACCACATCAGCCCTAGATGATTAAATATGGTTTTCTGTGGGCGAGCTGATGGCGACTACTGGATGGCACATGTTCAGAAACTAGATCAGATGTGGTCTATTCAATGCAATTTTCTGAATCAGCACCACAAATAACCAAACGGAATCTAAAGTTGACCAAAAACTGATTCGTAACCCTTTTGGTACTAATGTTGGAGAGTGGTCTCTGGTCAAAGTGGTCCCTAGTCAAGGTGGTCCCTGGTCAAAAAAGGTTGGGAACCACTGATCTACACTGACCATAGAATGCAATTCCAAACTGCATGGCCGATTTCTCAAGGACAAAAATGCTCCCAATCTAGGACAATGTCCATGTCTTCTGCTTTACCATCTTCACCTTGTATGCCTCTACAGCCAGCCCTCCACAGGCTTGGTTAATAGGTTCTCTTTGGGAATCTTGAGGTTGTCTTTGGCCAACTTCTGAACTTGACCATCTTCAACTTGAAGGCCTCCACAGGCTTGGTTCATAGATTGTAGGTTTGGTCAATAGGTTCTCTTTGGGAATCTTGAGGTTGTCTTTGGCCAACTTCTGAACTTGACTATGGAGTCGTACTGGAAGACCAAGACATTCCTAAAGAGAACATCAATTTAGGATTCTCTAGGTTCTCCAACACATCGTCCAGCTTGAGTTGACCTTGGAGTCACACCTAAAGACCTAGAGATTCCTAGTGGTGTGTTTTCTCAGACCCTGAGTCCTAATGTATGAGGAGAGTCAACTGTATAAGCCTGGCTGGGCCCTGAAATGCTCAGGAGAAGCACTTTTCTTAGTTCCACCACAAGTCCAGGTATCTCGGATGGAATTTGAGATGGAGAACCTTCTGCTGACATTCTTCTCTTCTTCTAGAATAAATATGTCCTCCTGATCTAATATCATCTGGACCAAAACCTGAAGTTTTCTTCTCAAGGCTCTACAGAAAGATCTTGGCTATGGCTGAAGGACTCCCCCCACCCGTCTTTCTTATCTGTGGAAGGCACACTTCAGGTTTTGCTGCTAAAGAGGGTGATGATTCTCCTCCGACGGTGCAGACTCCCCCCTTCTATCCCTGCTGCCAGTCTCCCTGTTGCCACCAACCACCAGCACTTCCTGTTGAACAAATAAACAGAGAGGTGTTGACAGCTGTCAGAAGGATCCTGCGAGAAAATGATGCTTTGACCAAGAGGAGCGGGGTGTCGGTGGGCCCATGTGTGTGCCTTGTGTGTCCTCGGCAAAGGATCCAAAGCAAAAAAAAAAAAAAAAAAGTGGTGGTAAGAAGCTCCCCAAATTGATCCAAAAAGCAAGACGGCGAGACATATTTCTGGTCTAGCTTTGGATCTACCTAATAGGTCTATTCCTCATGTTGTTGAAGGCTTTCATAGAATCATTGGGTTGATGTGAGGTGTGAACTGACACTTGAAATCCACAAGCATGTGGACAATTTTAATAGATAGGAGGAAACCATGAAAATGAACAAAATCTGGTTCCCAGTATTAAAAACAAAACAAAACAAAAAAACACCAGAATCAAGACAGTAAATAAAGAACTCCACTCAGTAATGGGAATTCCAGACAACAAACAACCAAGTGCCTGTTAACAGCGCACAAACAAAGGATGCCTTCAGGCAACTACACTGATTAACTTTGCGACGGCAAGGCTATTATATTGTATATACTTATAATATTGATAATAATATTATAATGTAATACAATATTATACTAATAATAATATAATATAATAATATTAATCATATATTATATATTAAACTGGCTGTGCCCGGCCACGCGTTGCTGTGGCTTATGGGAATCATTTGTTGGCCAGTTCAAAGCAGATAATATAAGATTACAAATGGGTAATATAGCTGTGTGGAAGGGCCTTGAATCTACACTGCCATATAATCCAGTTCAAATCAGATAGTCTGTATTTTATAGGCAGTGTGGAAGAGGCCTGATTGAAGCGGCCCTGAGCGCCAATAAATGGCTGAGTGGGTTGCTAGGAGACAAAGTGGGCGGAGCTTAGCCTTCTAACTGGCAGCAATGGGGGGGGGAACAATTAATCCCCTCCCTCTAATTAGGACTTTATTTTTCTTGTATTTTTGATGTCTAAACACAGCAGGGATGACCATGTCTTTTGTGGCCAAGTTTCGTGGGTTTTGGGTGTCCAATGTCTTCTGTGTCAGTGGGCTGGGGATATATTTGGGTGTTAGTCCAAACGTGAAGGACCTATCCAAAGTGCAGAGAGGTGAAACACATGTGGCCGAAAGGGATTGGATTGGATAGCCCTTGGGGTCTCTTTCTAACACCACTTATGAAATGGTGATCCAGCACATAGGTAAATTGAATTAATTCATTGAGCCTACTCTAATTGGACGGACAAGAGCACAATGCTAAGCCCATTGGAGTTTATGGCAAAAGGCACACGGCTTCCCCTGCTCAACATCTGGGTTTCATCTCTCTGCCTTGCTCCTCCGGCCCATCGCCCTTCACCGCTGGAGCCGAAGCACCCCTGCCTGGAAGTCGTGTCCCTTTCAAGATGGGAGTCCACCACGACACAGCAGGGAGAGCCCAAAAGGTGAGCTTCTCCCTGGTTAGAGCTTACCCAGGGGTCAAGCTTGTTTGCTTTAAGCATTGGGGGGCCTTTCGGAGATGTCCGTGGCCGTCCGATGGCATGGGATGACTTTATCTCCCGTGCCTTTGGTCTTCGTCCGAGGCAAGGCATTCCCGTTGGTATCTGATCAGAGCTACCCAACATTTGCACAAGGTTTAATGCCATGGCTCAGTGCTATGGAGCGCTGAGAGTTGTAGTTTTACAAGACCTACGGGAAGGACTAAGAGTGCATCTACTCTGATGCCAACAAAGAATAAAAACTGGATGGCCCGTGAGGTCTCTTCCAACTCTACGATTCTATGATTCTATGATGAATGAATGCAGTTTTGATTCTACTCTGATTCCCATGGCTAAGTGCTATGGAGCCCTGGGATTTGTAGTTTTACAAGACCGTCAATTTTCTCTGCTGAAGGGAAGGACTAAAAGTGCATCTACTCGGATGAATGAATCCAGTTTTGATTCTACTTTGGCTGCCATGGCTCAGTACTATGGAGCCCTGGGAGTTTTAGTTTTACAAGACCTAAGGGAAGGATTAAAAGTGGATCTACTCTGATGAATGAATCCAGTTTTGATTCTACTTTGGCTGCCATGGCTCAGTACTATGGAGCCCTGGGAGTTGTAGTTTTACAAGACCTAAGGGAAGGACTAAAAGTGCATCTACTCTGATGAATGAATCCAGTTTTGATTCTACTTTGGCTGCCATGGCTCAGTACTATGGAGCCCTGGGAGTTGTAGTTTTACAAGACCTAAGGGAAGGACTAAAAGTGCATCTACTCTGATGAATGAATCCAGTTTTGATTCTACTTTGATTCCCATGGCTAAGTGCTATGGAGTCTTGGGAGTTATAGTTTTACAAGACCTTCAGTCTTCTCTGCCAAAGGGAAGGACTAAAAGTGCATCTACTCAGATGAATGAATCCAGTTTTGATTCTACTTTGGCTGCCATGGCTCAGTACTGTGGCGCCCTGGGAGTTGTAGTTTTACAAGACCTAAGGGAAGGACTAAAAGTGCATCTACTCTGATGGATGAATGCAGTTTTGATTCTACTTTCATTCCCATGGCTAAGTGCTATGGAGCCCTGGGAGTTATAGTTTTACAAGACCTTCAATTTTCTCTGACGAACGGACTAAAAGTGGATCTACTCTGATTAATGAATCCAGTTTTGATTCTACTTTGATTCCCATGGTTAAATGCTATGGATCCCTGGGAGTTGTAGTTTTACAAGACCTTCAGTTTTCTCTGCCGAAGGGAAGGACTAAGAGCGCATCTACTCTGTCGAATTAATGCGGTTTGATGCTGCTTTGACTGCCATGGCTCAGTGCTATGGAGTCCTGGGAGTTATAGTTTAGTGAGGCACTTTAAGAGAAGCCCTATAAAACTACAACTCCCAGACTCCATGCCAAACTGCATAGGAGTTATAGTTCACTTACATCCAGAGAGCACTGTGAACCGAATCCGGACCAAACTTGACACACAGACCCAACACAGCCAAGTTTGAATTTTTGGGAATTGCAGTTCACCCACATCCTTATGCATTTCCTAATGGGAGTCATTGATGTGTGTTATATAGTAAGAAAAACCATTGTGTGATTGTCTTTTGGGGGATCTTGTTCTTGCTTTCTGTCGCTCTTTTTACCCAGTATCTGTTTTGTTTATACGCCTGTCCTTTTGAGTTTGAAAAAAAAAAAAAGTCCCAAATATCAAATCCATCTGTGTCGCCGATGCCAGTCAAATGCAAATCTACAAAAAGAAAGAGAAACTCGTCTGCTCTCACCATGCTATTTTCCCAGCGTCCTTCAAGTCTCTTTTTTTTGCCTTTTCCTCCCGCTGCGTTGTTTTCTTTCCCATTTGCGAAATTTCCTCACAGGATCTCTTATCGCCCGAAACGTATTCCTTAATATTTCCCAGGTCCGGGTTGGGTTTAACCAGAGACGTCGCGGAGACCGGCCCGAAGTCAAAATATCGGCTGGATTTGTTTTACTTGACACTTCCAATTCGGTGGGGTGTTTCGCTCCAATTATGAAGCTTTCTTCGTCCGGGAATTCTCCGTTTGTCTTCGGCTGCTTTGAGGGTTTCGGTCTGGGACGAAATATGTGGCAATGCCTTTTTTCGTGAGAGAGAAATCCCTTTTGCACTTCCCGTCCACTTCAAAGACTGTGCGGCTTTTCGCAATAAAGTCCTTTGGCGCACTTGCGAGTCCCGCCTTGACAAAATCCAGCTTTTTTTCGAGCTCATTAGCAGCAATTAGATATTATTCTCCATTTCATTTATGGGTCCATTGCGTAGTAAAGAGGGAGGGAAACAAATCATTAAATTTGAAATCATCCACACATCAACTTGAGGCTCCTTTTTTCATATTATTGCATGGTTCAAGGGAGGTCATAGCATCACATTTGAAAAGATATCAGGATGGAAAATTACCCACTTTACAAATGTTATCGTGATACTTACTAAGAATTATTCTTTCCCCATATAAACATCTCTAAAAATGGTTGTGTCTTAGAATCGCATGTCCTTTAAATCTGTCTATCTACGAGGGTTGACTGAAAAGTATTGCCTCCACCTTCATTACTTCGGTTTGGATGGAAATATTTTAATAAATCAAAAACAGAAATAATCCTCAGAATGTGTTCATTAACTACCACTATTCACTTTTCCACATCATCACCAGACAATTGCATACATTTCTGCCAACGTTGAACACGTTTTCTGAAGCCGTGATGGAAGAAGTCGACACTCAGTTTCCGCAACCGACGTCTCACAATACCCATCATGCACAGATCTTATGATAGCCAAGAAAAGCAATAATGTGACCCACACGTTCTTGTGAAATGCCAATTATGCTTGAAATTTCTCTCTGATACGACAATCGTCCTGAATCAATCTGTCAACCTTTTGCTTGTGAAACTCGGTGGTTGTTGTCACTGGACGTCCAGCTCTTTGTTTGTCACGCAATTCCGATGTTCCCGCCTCAACATCTTTAAACTTACTTGCCGAACGACGCACGGTACTCACATCAACACAATCCCCATAAACAGCTTGCATTCTCTGATGAATCTGGGGTGACACCTTCTGCTGTCAAGAATTCAGTGACTGCACGTTGCTTAAGTCGCATTGACCTACTGTCTGCGCAGGGTTCCATACTTCGCACTTTAACAACACAACTGTTCAATGCTAAGGCTTTCCCGTCTGCACAGGGTTCCGTACTTTGCGCTTTAACAACACAACCGTTCAATGCTAAGGCTTCCCGTCAAATGGAACTGTAGAGGAGAGTCTACTGAACAAGCCAGTACCTGCCGCAGACCAGGACTGCCATCGGTTGAGGAGTTACGACGGTGGAGGCATTACTTTTCATTCAACCCTCATAGTAAAGAGGGAGGGAATCGCATGTCCTTTAAATCTGTATTATTATTATTATTATTATTATTTTATTGTATGACACAGCAAACAAAATAGACATGCTGGATTTCATATTATTATTATTATTATTATTATTATTGTTATTGTTGTTGTTGTTATTGTTATTATTTTGCACCCCTTGAAATGCATGTGATGCAGTGAAAGACAATATGCTCCAAATTTGGTGCACAATTTAAATAATATTAAGTTCAATCACAGTTGGGGACAAAATACAGTCTGGGCCATGCGGAAAAATATGTACAAAATGAGTGCCTTAAAAGATGTATTAAAATGCACACTTTTGGTGGAAAAATATGCATCCATTCCCCAGCATAACTGGAAGTTTGCTGTTCGGGAGAAGTGATAAATTTCAAGCAACTAGTTTCTTGATGGTTAAATAAATATATTATAATAAAAACTGTTTACAAGTGTCCCAGCTCTCTTCCTTCTCTTCTCTTTACTTGAGACGCTTATTGCTCCTGTTCTTCGGAGACGAAGGAGTTCAGCTAAAAAAGGAAGTGGCTCCACATCTAGACGTCGAATTGCGGGGTGGGCAGAAAAAAGTCCTCCTGGAATATCCACAGGCTCTTCCAATTTACCCCTCTTTCATCCAGCCCCGCTTTGGTGGGACTCTGCGGAAGAGGAGGCTCCTAAAGACTTCCCCTCCTCGCCTAATAATATCCATCAAAGAGTTTCCAGTCGGGAAAGCAAGGACGCACATCACAAGGCATCCTCAGCAGGAAACGCACTCCGAGGCTGCCAGGCTTTGCCCATCCCGAGCTGAACAAAACCACCGGCTCCCGGTAGGCCTTTGGCTCAGCCCTCCTCCCAGTTCGGCTCCAGAAGGAATGTATTTTGCGATGGCGGCAGAAAGAAATACATTGCCATTCGAATTTGACTGCAAACAGGAGGCCGTAGCCACCCTGGGGCTCCGACGGCCTTTTCTTAGGAAGAGAATCATTGGCGGAGATGGAAAAACAAGTGCAGTAGCCCTACCGTCTACACCAGAACTTTCCAAACAGTGTGTCACAACACGTTTGCATGTAGACATGTCGCACAAACATAACAACCTTGTGAAATAAGCAATAAATCATATATATATATAAAAATATGCATGAAAGGCTTTCACGAGATAAGTTGTACCTCCATACAATGTATGTATGTGTACGTATTAGAGTTGTGCACGAAATCAATTTCCTCGGTTTAATTCGGTACCTTTGCTACTTCGGGAGCACGTAAGGAGAAGCTCCCTCCTTGTACGATAATCAGCTCGACATGAAAGCAAGCGGGAGCCAATCCAAGCTCCTCAACTGCTTTTCGTGAGCCTTGGAGTGTGTGTGTGTGGTATGCAGGCCCAGAAAGCATTCTCTCCTGATTTTGGGAGGCTCCCAAAAAATGGATCACGAAAGCCAGGACACGAAACGGGTCAAATTTACCCGGATTGTACAACTCTAGTCTGTAGCCCTTTGTAAGGAGTTGTCTTAACCTCCGGTTTGCTAGTCACACTGAATGAATGTGTTGCGGAATGACACATGTCTCAAAAGGGGGTCACCAACATGACAATATTGGAAAGCTCCGGTCTACAATGTAGGGCTGATCTAGCTTGACCACATGGTTCAACATGTCCAAACGCAGTGTGTTGTAGTTCGATAGGACATCAACCTTCTCTGGCAGAAACAGCAAAAGATATTCTAAAGCCACAACTCCCACGATGCCACAGTATTGTGCCAGGGCAGTTCAAGTGGGGTGAAACAGCATTCATTCTACAGTGTAGATCAGGCATGGGCAAACTTTGGACTTCAACTCCCAAAATTCTTGGCCTCAGCCCGCCCCGTCCCCGGGCCGGGATAGAGTACAACTTCCAGGACGCCAAAGATGGGAAATACCTATATATCTCTCTTTTTTAATTCATTAAAGGTAGAGTAAAAAAATTTTACATAAAAAGTGGGGGAACATTTCCAAAAAAAGAAAAGTAGGAAAGAAGAAAGATAGAAGAAAGTTTTTAAAAAATAACAATAATAATAAAATAAAATAAAAAGAAGAAAAAGAAAGAAAAATAAGAAGGAAAAGAGTATCCTTCCTTTTTTCTTCTTCCTATACATCTCTATCTGTTGTCTATCCTGTCTGTGTATAATGGCATTGAATATTTGCCGTATATGTGTTCCTTGATCCGCCCTGCGTCCCCTTTCAGGGTGAGAAAGGCGGAATATGAATACTGTAAATAAAATAAAATAAATAAATAAGGAAGCCATGGCTGCCCTGAGTCTACAAGATCTGAACAGAGCAAAATAGACTTGAAGGCAAAATGGACTTGGTGCCATGGTGACTTGAAGGTCTAGAAGTCAAAGTCAACTTGAAGGCAAATAACAACAAGAAGGTCTTTCCATCCCTTGTTATCCAGTAGAGAAGCCATAGTTTGGTCCTAGGACCTTCTGTGGAGTGGTCATGAGGCCTTCTTCATAGAAAACTTGTGGAAAGCGACAGTGCTCCTTTTGGAATCAAGCCAACCACCGCCTTCAAGTAGGGTGTAAAGTCTTGTCAGGCCACGTGCTTGAATGCCACTCCGACCACGGAGAAGCCACCCCTCTGGAGAGTTAATGACTTACCACCTGTCTCGGTCGGTGGCTACCACCCCATTCGGTGTCAACACCCAGGAGACGAGTCGTTTTGTCACAGGGTGCATCCGAGGCAGTCATCACCCTGGCAAATGAGCACTTGAAGAGCCGGTGTCCAGGGTTCCTTTGCAACACCCAAGGTCGGGGGGTGGGGAGGGGAGATTTCAACAGCCCCGCCGGCACTTTGCTGACTGCTCTGCGTCCAAAGCCAAGGAAGGAGCGAGGGGGAGAAAGCGGATCGGCCAAATGCTAAGCTTTCTTGTCATTCATTACACGCCATCTGTTCCTTAATTTCTTTCCTGTGGTAAAGTGCGAAACGCCCGGGATGCCACTTCCGAGCAATTCTCTTGGCACCGAAGGAATGGCAAATCTCCGAGGCACAGAAAAGTCACATCTTGCTTGGATTGTACAACTTGCCGTTTTCGAAAAGATCGCTGAAGCTCCATCTACAATTTGAAACCATTTGATCAGTGTGTAGACTCGTAAAATGCAGTTCAACAGACTGGGCCCATGTTCCTCTGTCACCGCATAAAGTAAATGGATATCTACTTGATTTCATGGACTGACATCTATGGATTGCATTCGTCCTACAAACACTATTTCCACCTTTCCTGACATTTTCCTTAAAAGGTTTTGTTAAAATTCAATTGTCCACAGAATTAAAATAATTTAAAAACCATTGACTTGAGAAGGATTTTGAGATTGGCCAAAATAGTCAAAGGTCCAGAAACTCTTATGGAGAATGTGATCCAAGTTTGCTTAGTTCTGAGGAGGAAAGTCTCCACGTGCATCTACACTAGACGATACCATGGAGCCATGGCATCTAAAGTGGGCTCAAACTGTATTATTCTACAGTGTAGATCAGTGATTCCCAAAGTGGGCGCTACCGCCCCCTGGTGGGTGCTGCAGCAATCCAGGAGGCAGTGATGGCACCTATTAGGACACGGGGACAGGGACAGAGGAGAGGCGGGGCCTCTTCCCAAGTGCCAGAGACAGGGCTGAGCACTTGAGGCGCCTGTTAGGACACACAGGGGGCGGGGCCAGAGGAGTGGGTGTGGCTTCTTCCCAAGAGACCGAGACAGGGCTGAGAATCTATACCTCTCCTGAGGCACTTGTTGGGACACAGAGGGCGGAGCTAGGGAAGGGGGCGGGGCCTCCTTTCAAGAGCCTGAGACAGGGCTGAGCCTCTATACCTCTCCAGAGAAACCTTTTAGGACTAAAGGGTGGGGCTAGAGGAGTGGGCGTGGCTTCTTCCCAAGAGCCCAAGACAGGGCTGAGAATCTATACCTCTCCTGAGACGCTTGTTGGGACACAGAGGGAGGAGCTAAGGAAGGGGGCAGGGCCTCCTTCCAAGAGCCTGAGACAGGGCTGAGCCTCTATACCTCTCCTGAGAGGCCTTTTAGGACTAAAGGGCGGGGTTAGGGGAGGGGGCGGGGCTTCCTTCCAAGAGCGCGAGACAGGGCTGAGCCTCTATATTTCTCCTGAGAGGCCTTTTAGGACTAAAGGGCAGGGCTCGGGGTGGGGGTGGGGCCTCCTTCCAAGAGCCTGAGACAGGGCTGAGCCTCTATACCTCTCCTGAGAGGCCTTTTAGGACTAAAGGGCGGGGTTAGGGGAGGGGGCGGGGCTTCCTTCCAAGAGCGCGAGACAGGGCTGAGCCTCTATATTTCTCCTGAGAGGCCTTTTAGGACTAAAGGGCAGGGCTAGGGGTTGGGGAGGGGCCTCTTCCCAAGAGCACGAGACAGGGCTGAGCCTCTGTATACCTCCCCTGAGGCATTTGTTAGAACATGGGAGTGGGGTATAGAGGTTCAGCCCCATCAGGTACTTGGGAAGAGGCCCCGCCCCCTCCTCTAGCCCGCCCCCTGTGTCCTGGCAGGCACCACAGGACAGGGATAGAAGCTCAGCCCTGCCTCAGAGCTCATAACTTTGCCCATCCCAGTCCTGGCCGCCCATTTGTGGCTCCGCCCACCTCCCCTCGCAGCCCTGCATCTTCGACTGGGGAGAGGCTCAGCCCCACCCTCTTGAGCAGGAGCCACGCCCACCCCTCTAAGCCACGCCCACCTTTCCAGGGGGCGCTGAGTCATATTTTTTCTGGAAAGGGGGCGGTAGGTCAAATAAGTTTGGGAACCACTGGTGTAGATGCACTCAAAGTAAAACTGAAGAAGGAATTGTCTAATTCTCAAGAGAAAGAGCGGATGTGGTTCATGACCATCATGTTGGTACACACACAGACAATGGCAATAACAATATCAACGACTGACAGCAGTACAGACTGAAGTGGATGACAAATCCCAAGCTCCCAGTCGGAAACTCGAAGCCCAGAACTCCCTTTGCAGTCATCTCCAAATGAGACATGTTACAATCTTGGGTGTTCCACCTTCTGTGTGTGGTAGCGATGGGGGAAATGGTGCTTTTCCAACCCGAGCGCGAGAAACCGTGTTGTTCCAGACACTATCTGGTAATTAATTCACAAACACTTTGGGGGTCCTCGAGATCTCCCGAGCCAGAGCATGCCAACGAAAACATGGCCTATGGCATTGTCAACAAATCGGAGAGCTAATCCATTGAACTGGTTCCTGGCCAGCTTTGGAACCTCTGACATTTTGCGTTGCCGCTCGGTCCCACACACCTCTCGCTTGTGTTCATTCCGTCTCCCCTTCACTTCCTTTGAGCCCCTCTTGGGTTGTCACTCAGTGTGTGTTCGGCCACAGAGGAAGTAACCAATGGAACAGTCAGACCTTCCTAGTTCATGCCAACTGGCTGGAGATAATAAACAAAGCAAGTTTGTCTACAGCTTGCAATGAGTTGAAAAGGTTTTCTCATTTTAACCTACTCCCCCCTCCCGGATAAATTTCCTCTTGCTATTTTCTCAAAAAGGGAGGTGCTGGCTTATGAGTTTCAACCATTTGCAACTTCTTGTCCATGCCTTTCCCAATGGATTTTAACAATGCTTCTTACAATCCACTTCTCTGGTGAAGATTTGTTAGATTCTGTCCCATCAACATCTAAGGTGGGTTTGGTTACCCTTCTGTAGTACACTGGCCAACTCATATTTTTCTGCCTCATATATTAGACCTGTTTCTGGGTCAATTTGACCTGCTGATTCCAAAAATGGCATCAGTTTCCCCCTATGAGCTCTAGTTTTTAAGATACAGAACATTGGCTATCTACCAGTCTTCATCTGCTGGCCTTCAGAAAATCATGGTAACTATATCTAAGAAACTAGAGCTGGTGCAGTCTATCCAATGCAATTTCCTGAATCGGTGCCCCAAAGAAGCCCAAGATGAGGTCCAAGACACCAAGAAATCAGTTGTTTGGATTTTTTGGTTGGGCTGTATTATCACAGTAGTGGAGCCAGGTCTCAAAGGATTGAGGTGCTGGGACTTTTGATTGGCAGGGTCAAAGGCCACATCTGCTGCTTCCTTTGGACTTCCTTTTCCCTTTTGAGCATTGCTGAAATCCTACCAAAAATATTTCTGTGAGCCATTAAGCAAAATATTCTGGGTCGGGGTGGACTTGGATGGGTGACAAAGACCCATGTGCTTGTCATGTGAGTTGCTCGTTGGAGAGATGAAGCCTCTTAGAAAGGCTTGGCTGATAAGGCTTGTCCCAGCTGTCCGCATTTTTTGGATTCTACTGAGGAACATAGCCATGGAGACACTTGTGGAGAGTACCCAGTTTCACACTGAACATGGCACCCGAGTCTATTATTGCCTTTAGACTCTGGACTTCTGCCAAGAGAGCTGACTTGTCCACCTTCCACTGATAAGACTGGCCATGTGACTGGGCAAGGTGACGCCGACATTGAAAGAAATCAAGATTTTCCAAACCTTGGATTGATCATTAATCAAAGCAGAGATGGCAGTCACGAAACCGAAAGAATAGGACTTGGAAGGAACTAGGCAAGATCATGAATGGTAAAAGTATTATCTCTGAAGTTCAGGTGTTCTGTGCCATCATATTCCCCAGTTCTTTGTACTTTGAAATACGAGCAGTCCAAAAAAAATTGAGATCGTTGAAAACCATGGATGAACGTTTGGATTATGATAACATTCTTTCCAACTAGGGCAGTGGTTCTCAACCTATGGTTCTCCAGATGTTTTGGCCTACATCTCCCAGAAGTTCCAACCAGTTTACCAGCTGTTTGTATTTCTGGAAGTTGGAGGCCATAACATCTGTGGACCCATAGGTTGAGAACCACTGAGCTAGGCTGTTTCCATCTTTCTGAACTTCTTATTACTTCAGATCCAGGCTTGCTTCATTCTGAGACAGCTCTCCTGAGGTCAAGGAAGCCTCTACAATGGAAAAGAAGGTGCTTTGCTTGGATAATAGAATCCAGTTAGTGTCCTATGCTTGTGTAAGTTCTCCTTTAGAAGGAGCTGGACTTATTTCCCTGAGATACTCAGTTCAAGCTCAGCAAAGCGGAGATTCCCAGATGGCCCAGTTGTGCATGTGGATGTCCATTCAGCTGCACAAGGGTGTCACTCAATGCCGGCCTTCCCGCACACAAATCAGCGCTTAACTATGTATGCGGAGATTTATGCGACCTGACCTGGATGTAGGATCTCTGCCAAAAGGCCCCATGCTTTGACCCCCAAGGGCCGTGGCACCACGTCAACATTGCCGTGGCTCCCAGCAGCTAAGCATTGCAAGGCTGCAGAGCTTGGCCATGGGGTTTAGAAATGAGACAAAGGCGCTCCGAAACGAGAGAAGCTGCACCAGGGCCGAACGTGGACCTGGCGATAGCTGCATGATTTACATGGTGCGGCGTGACTGGGTGGAGGGATTGGCCAGCTGGAACCTGAACCTCGCAACCAGGAGGTGTTGATCATTCAAGCGACATCAGCTGCTGCCTCGGACCCGAAATCTGGTCTACAAATGAGACAGCTCTATCCCAGAAACGGTCTCCTTTTACAAATGGTGTGCCTCATTGTTTGGAGCCCATCCAAATTAAAAAGGCAGTGAAACTTAAGAGGGTTACCTCCGGCCGGCCCATTTGGATGGTGATTTGTAGGAGCTTTAGGATGATGAAAAGCCTTGGCTTTGCTGTAGGATTAGACCACATGTCTTACATGGGGAAGTGCTTTGCCTTCCCACTCGAAATGGCGTTTGGGAGGTAGGACGTGCCTCGATGGGCCAAACCAGAAGCCAACAGTAGATGGTGGTGGCCAGTTTACAAGACCTCATTCTCAAGGAAGCCCTGGAGAAGGTTCCCTCAACTTAACTCCTTCAGATATGCCAGCCTGAGTCCGATGTAGTCGGTAACCCATCTTCCTCATGTCAGTGGATATTTTCTTCCCATGGGTTAGAAAGCTCAGAAACAGCTGCACTCCTCCAGTCTTGGCCTTGCTAGTATGAGTCAACATTTTTTCGTTAACTGCCTTCAAGTTGTCTTTGACTTATGGCAACCCTATGAATGAGAGACCTCCCAGTCATTGTGTTTTCTGTTCTGTTTTGCTCTTGCAGTCTCAGAGCTGTAACTTCCATAACTGAGGACCTTATCACACGAAAACAGGGAAAGTGGGGGAAAGCGGAGGGAACCGTCTTCTTTCGTTCTCTACCGTTAAGGTCCCGTGCCTTTCTGTCTTCAGGGATGGCAGCTATCCCATCTATTCCCCGCTATTCTCCGTCTTCTGTTGTTAGGAGCCTGGTAGCACCTGACTCTTGAAAGCACAGTCTTCCCTGCATTTCCCTACACTGCTTCAACAGAGTCCCACGGGCAACCACCAGAAGTGGCCTTGCATCACGTGATGGTCTCCGTGGGTTTCCATTTCAGTAGCACAAAGAAACAAAGAGAAGACTGCGTGTGATGAAGTCCTGAGTCTCTCCATCTGGAATGTAGTCTGTCAGAGTAAATTGCAGCGCAGCAGCCGTTGGATGGAATCAGTGGAACGCAGAACGAAGAGACAACCGAGACGTTAGTAAAACTATATACAGTTTTACTGTAAGCAGTAATAACCAAGACAAACAGACTTGCAGACGAACACAGGACTTGACTCTAACTCTAGGCAGACAGCACTCGACTCAACTCAGAACTGAACTGATGCAATTAGTAATGCACAAACACTTGTGTCTGGACACTCCTCAGTTCCAGCCACACATCAAGGTCAACACAGCTTCTTAGCAATTAACTCTTTCCAGACTATGTTACACTCTGGATGATGCAATCAGTATGCAATACAGGCAAGACACAAATTGCATTTAAACACTACCAATACACAAATCCCACATTAACATAGTCTTCCTCTTTTCCTTTTCTAGTGAGTCATGTCTTCTCATAACTTGTGCCAATGATGGCGATAAATAACAAAAGATCCTTGGATTGAGTATAATGCAATGGAAAATATGCTTTGGAAATGTGATTCTACACACACACACACACACACACACACACACACACAAGGACTAAGGGACCATGGATGATCAAGAATGGTGGTGCCCCTATTACCTGCACAACCAACGTACTGAATTCCTTTTTTCTTCTTCTGCCCCACTACCAATCCCTGCATTTTGTACACGGTTCCCTTTGACCTGCTCTTCCCATCTCTCCCAACTTTCAAATCCAAATATTTAGATGGGCTCGCATGTCATCCTTCTCGGATCCCCAAGCAACCATGCCATGATTTATGACGTGTGAAATGATCTTGCAAGCCCAATTAATAAGGCGACCGCCTAGTGGCTTCAATATCAGCGACAAGGATTCAGTTGTTGATGTATGCAGGCCTGTGGGCCCATTCCTGCCTCCCTCCGCACACGGTACCACGTCTGGCCTTTTTGAATGCCGAGGAAGGGAAACGGCAGTAGTAGTAGACAGCAGTGGATGCACCCCAGCAGTGGCATTGGTGCTTTCCTCTCTCTGCAGAGTGACCCTTCACTTCTCCACAATTCACATCACAATCCTTAATGTTGGCTCCCAAACCTGTCCTACACTTACCCATGAGGCAGGCTGATCAATGAGTATATGTGGTAGACTTATACATGAGTATATAAGGTGGACATACATAAGTATATGAGGTAGACATGCATTATATGGGGTAGACTTAAACATGAGTATGTGGAGTAGGCTGATACATGACTATATGAGGTAAACTTATACACGAGTATATGAGGTGGACTTCTACATGAGTATATGAGGTAGACATACACGAGTATATAAGGTGGACATAAACACGAGTATGTGGAGTAGGCTGATACACGAGTATATGAGGTGGACTTCTACATGAGTATATGAGGTGGACATAAACACGAGTATGTGGAGTAGGCTGATACACGAGTATATGAGGTGGACATAAACTCGAGTATGTGGAGTAGGCTGATACACGAGTATATGAGGTGGACATAAACACGAGTATGTGGAGTAGGCTGATACACGAGTATATGAGGTGGACTTCTACATGAGTATACGAGGTAGACATACACGAGTATATAAGGTGGACATAAACACGAGTATGTGGAGTAGGCTGATACACAAGTATATGAGGTGGACTTCTACATGAGTGTACGAGGTAGACATACACGACTATATAAGGTGGACATAAACACGAGTATGTGGAGTAGGCTGATACATGAGTATATGAGGTAAACTTATACACGAGTATATGAGGTGGACATAAACATGAGTATGTGGAGTAGGCTGATACACGAGTATATGAGGTGGACTTCTACATGCGTATACGAGGTAGACATACATGAGTATATAAGCTGGACATAAACACGAGTATGTGGAGTAGGCTGATATATGAGTATATGAGGTAAACTTATACACGAGTATGTGAGTTGGACTTCTACATGAGTATACGAGGTAGACATACACGAGTATATAAGCTAGACATAAACACGAGTATGTGGAGTAGGCTGATACATGAGTATACGAGGTAGACATACACGAGTATATGAGGTGGACTTCTACATGAGTATATGAGGTAGACTTATCCATGAGTATATGAGGTGAACCTATCCATGAGTATGTAGGGTAGACTTACACACGAATATGAGGAAGACTTATCCATGAGTATATGTGGTGGACCTATCCATGAGTATGTAGGGTGGACTTACACACGAATATGAGGTAGGCTTATGCATGAGCACATGGGGTAGGCTGATCCATGAGTATATGAGGTAGACTTATCCATGAGTATATCCATGAGTATATGAGGTAGACTTATCCATGAGTATATCCATGACTATATGAGGTAGACTTATCCATGAGTATATCCATGACTATATGAGGTAGACTTATCCATGAGTATATCCATGAGTATATGAGGTAGACTTATCCATGAGTATATACATGAGTATATGAGGTAGACTTATCCATGAGTATATCCATGAGTATATGAGGTAGACTTATCCATGAGTATATCCATGAGTATATGAGGTAAGTCCTGCATATGCTGATTTATTTGGGAAGACCTGGCGGGGCCTCTCTCATGTGCACACACATAAACATGGATCTCAACTGCTCATCTCAACCCATGTAACTTGACCTCCTTCCTCCAGAGTAAATGGGTGGCAACTCCGAGGGCCTTCCCCTCCAATACCCTCCCGGCATTCTTCCTCCTCTGTTCCCTTCCTTTTTAAGCAAGGCGTCCTATATTTAAACCTCTTCTCCGAAAATAGAGTAACCCGAGGTGCTCATTTGAAAAAAAAAAAATCTTGAGTTATTTGTTTGGGTTTTTTTGAACCTGTAATAGCCATCTTTTGGGATGCATAAGCCAGGTGTAAATCAAAACTCCTTTCTCTCTGGGGTGTCTTTAGCAGGCAATCCTGGGCATTGCCCTCAGGTAAGTGTGGGTCGGATTTCAGCCTAGATATATATATAAATCGGTTTCAATTCCCCGTCTCTGTTTTCATTGGTCTGGGGAGTGTTCTCCCAGTGGAAAATGATTAAAAGGCCATAGAGATAGTAGTCAGATACATATATAGATCTCTCGCATTCGGATACGCACATGGACACTTAACATGGAATTTTCAGCTATCTGTTCCAATATTTCCACATTCCCAGGTTGCCAAAGTGTTCTGCATTTGTTGCAGAACCAATGCTGTTACTATACACTCTGTGAATGCAGCTTAATTAATATATTTATTATACTAATATCAGCATTTCAGATAAGTGAGTTGTCTTCTTTTCATTGCCTTCCTTTCGGCTTTCACAACCAGACACAAAGTGCATCTACACTGTGAAACAAACACAGTATAACATCACTTTAAACTACCCTGACTCAAGCCTATGTAATCTCAGAAGTTGTAATTATACAGTATTATTATTAATAATATATCATTATATTAATATTAAAACATCATCATTATAATTATACTTTGAACTAGTTCAAAGTATATTATGCTGTCTAATAAGTATATTATTATATTAATAATAATACATATTAATATTCAAACATCATCATTATAATTATACTTTGGACTAGTTCAAAGTATATTATACTGTCTAATAAGTAAATTACTATATTAATAATATATATATTAATATTACTAAATTATTATTATTATACTTTGAACTAGTTCAAAGTATATTATGCCATCTAATAAGTATATTATTATATTAATAATAATACATATTAATATTACTAAATTATTATTATTGTACTTTAAACTCGTTCAAAGTATATTATGCTGCCTAATAAGTATATTATTTTATTAATAATAATACATATTAATATTAAAACATCATCATTATAATTATACTTTGAACTAGTTCAAAATATATCATACTGTCTAATAAGTATATTATTATATTAATAATAATATATATTAATATTACTAAATTATTATTATCATACTTTGAACTAGTTCAAAGTATATTATACTGTCTAATAAGTATATTATTATATGAATAATAATATATATTATATAAATAAATTATTATTATACTTTAAACTAGTTTAAAGTATATTACACTGTCTAATAATTATATTATTATATTAATAATATATATTAATATTAGTGAATTATTATTATACTTTAAACTAGTTCAAAGTATATTATACTAATACATATATTATTATTATATTAATAATGTATTATTATATAAATATTAATAAATTTTCATTATTATTATTATTGACACAGCTCTAGTTTGTAGTGCGGTTTTCTTGTACTGATTTTTTGTCTGCTGTGCTTTGAGGGGTTTCTGATTTTTGACTTCAATCAAAGCAGGTTCTTCACTTTGCTTTACATATTCTGCCAGGGCATGTTCATCATCATCATCATCATCATCATCATCATCATCATCATCATCATCATTATTATGCTTTGAAGTTTTTTTTGTTTTCAAGCCAGGCAGGAAACGATCCGACAATTGGACTAGGCAGCAAAACAGCATCAAATCCTGCAAAATAAAGGGAGAAAAGGAACCTTTCGAAGGGAAAATCATCAAAACCAGAAATCAGAAAAATCGCTGTGAAACAGGACTGTAGAGAATATGATCTCCAACCTCTTTGTCAAGAGAAATCGGATTTTTTTGGTGCCCAAAAGTTTCCCTTTCAATCCGATTGTTGGATAATTTGGCAGAACTTGAAGAAAGAGAGTCCCTTTTTTCTCTCCCTCTCATTGGAAACTGCGGCACTGGCTAGATAGGACGGGCGTCCACACTGTACACTTAATGCGGTTTAGTGCCTAGCTTTTTTTCTTTCTTTCTCTGATTTATTACCCCGCTCGCCCCGATCCTGGATCTCTTTTTGGAAAAAGGAAAGACACAGAAGCCAAAGCCACGATTGTTTAATTATTTGTTATCACAATATTATTATTATTATTATTAATAATAATAATAATAATAATAATAATAATAATAATAATAATAATAATAATAATAATAATAATAATATATTTATTATTTGTACTCCCCTTTCTTCTTTGGATCGAGACCCAAAGCGGCTGATTTTGGTTTTGAAGATATTTCTGGTTCCAAAGGCGGATCTCATAGCACTGACCCTTGCCCGTTCAAGCGGGGCTCAAACGCGCATTCATTCCACAGTGTAGATGCAACTCTTTTAGAACCGCACCAGCAAGGAAACCAAAGAAGAGTGGGTTGGAACTGATTGAAGGGGGAGAAGTTTTCCCTCGGGTCCGGCTGGGCTTACTTTGGAAAGGGTTTTTCTTGTTGTTCTTTTATTATTATTATTATTATTATTATTATTAATAATAATAATAATAATAATAATAATAATAATAATAATAATAATAATAATAATATTTTCCCCCTCTTTAGACAAAACAATCCCCTGCCGCCTGGGCTGCTTAAGGGTGCTCTTAAGAAGGAAAAGAGCTGCATCTACACTGGCATCGAGTTGCGGCTTGGAACCGCATTAGTGTCGACCCGTATAATCTCAAAACCCATTGAATGAGGATAAGAAGTGTCCCAACCGGCGCGAAGACAGCCTGATTGATTGATTGATTGATTGATTGATTGATGGAGAGATATGGATCAAAGGGAAGCGGAAGGAAGAGACAGACAAAGCCACCTCTCCTTTGTTCATTCAGTTCAAATCTTTCTTTTGTGTGTGTGTGTTTCATAGCAGGAATCACTGGGTTGCTGGGAGTTTTCCGGGCTGTCTGGTGATGTTCCAGAAGCACTCTCTCCTGACGTTTCGCCCACCTCTATGGCAGGCATCCTCAGAGGTTGTGAGGTCGGTTGGAAACTAGGCAAGTGGGGTGCATATATATATATATATATATATATATATATATATATATATATATATATATATACACACACACACACACACACACACACACACACACACAGTAGAGTCTCACTTATCCAACGTTCTGGATGATCCAAGGCATTTTTGTAGTCAATGTTTTCAATACATCACACAGTCCTAGACACTTGGGAAGTGTTCGACTTGTGATTTTGTGATATGAAATCCAGCATATCTATCTTGTTTGCTGTGTCATAATAAAATAAAATAATAATAATAATAATAATAGTGAATAATAGTGATACATAAATCATAACAAATAAGAAGCAACCATTAATAATCAATAATACATGTATTAATCATGATTAATAACGATTAATTAGCTTTTTATGGTGTCAGAAGCGACTTGAGAACATTAATGACAATGCAAGTATTGATGATAATAAAGAATTTAAAATAGTGATAAACGATTAATAACAAATAATAGGCAACAATTAATAACTCACAACAAATGGATTGATCATGATTAATAAGCTTTTTATGGTGTCAGAAGCGACTTGAGAACATAGTGGAAGCCTTAATAGTCATCAAGAATTAAAAATAACGATAAATCATTGGAGCAACAATTAATAATGAACAACAAACTTATTAACAGTGATTAATAACGGTCGGTGAGTATGAATAATTATTCATCTTTAAGAATAATGATAAATAATTCATAACAGATAAGAAGCGACAATTGATAATGAATAACAAATGTATTAAGAATTATTCATTATTAATACTTACTAATCGTGATTAATAATTCTTAATCAATTAGCTATTCGTTATTAATGGTCGCTTCCTATTTGTTCTGAATTACTTATCATTGTTCTTCAGGAGAGAGTGTGACCGTTCATGCAGTTGATATCATCATCATTTATTATTATATTATATTATTAATAATAATAATAATATATTTTTTCGTGTCAGGAGCAATCTGAGTCGCTTCTGGAGTGAGAGAATTGGCCGTCTGCAAGGACGTTACCCAGGGGACGTTGCCGGGATGTTTTGATGTTTTTACCATCCTTGTGGGAGGCTTCTCTCATGCCCCCGCATGGAGCTGGAGTTGACAGAGGGAGCTCATCCACGCTCTCCCCAGATTGGATCCAAATCTGGCAGCCTTCAGGTCAGCAACCCAACCTTCAAGTCAAGAGGCTTTAGCCCACAACGCCACCAGGGGCTCCTATTATTATTATTATTATTATTATTATTATTATTATTATTATTATTATCCAGGAGCAACAATTAATAATGAACAACAAACAACAGTCACAGACCCAGTCCTTTAAAACTGGACTGGGATGTGTTTTATGAATGTTCGATGTAAATTAATAATTTTTAACTGTTTTATAGTGCATTGTGCAATTTTTATATATGTGTTTTATTGTAAGCCGCCCTGAGTCCCCTGTTGGGTGAGAAGGGCGGGATATAAATATTGGAATAAATAAAATAAATACATTATTAACAACGATTAATAACGGTTGGTGAGTATGAATCATTATTCATCTTTAAGAATAACGATAAATCATTCATAACAGATAAGAAGCGACAATGAATAACGAATGACAGATTTATGAAGAATGATTAATCAGGATCAATTAGTATTAATAATAATTATTAATAACTAATAATAATAATTAATAATTATTAATAATAATATAATTATAATAATATAATAAATGGTGATGATATAAACTGCATGAAGGGTCACACTCTCTCAGCTTGGCCAACCTCACAAGGTTGTTGCCAGGAGGAAAAGATAGAAAGAGAGCCACCTATGGGAGTTTAGCGGCCGTAAATCTCCGAAAAGCCGCGCCTCTGAATTTAAGAAAGTCCTTTCTCTCGCATCGGATGCCTTTTTTATGTCTTGAGAGGGACACTATCAGTCTCCCAAGAGCCCTGCTGGATCCTAGATCCCACCCACCCGCGATTTAGCTGCCTCAAGGATGCGTGGACACGGGAAAGGCCATGGCGGGGGAGGAGGGGCGGGTTGGGCCTCCCCCCCTCCCCTCCCCTCCCTCCTCCCCCTCGGGAGGGAAGTTCCCACGCAAGCCTTAAAACCCGGCAGAGGGAAGGAGCCGCCTTCCGAAGCGGTCTCGCTTTTGTCACGGGTCCACGGACACGGAGACATACGGTAGGCTGTAAGTCCGGGGCGGGGGAGTCACTTTTCTCGTGGGTGGGGGGAAAGTGGGGGGAAGATCCTTCCCGAGTGGGGTGGCATCATCGCCTTGCGCCTTTTCCTCCCCAAGAGGCCACTTTCTCAAGCCCTTGCTTAGATGCTCAGGTTAAGGGAAGCAGGAGAAGCAAAGAGTCCTGGTTGGGTCTTCTCTGGACGGTCGGGTGGACTGCAACTCCCATCGCCCTCTGTCCTTCCCCAGCTCCAACCCTAGTAGTATCTCAAACAGGTCAGGTTGGTTTTGTGGGCCACAGTTTGGTTCAGAGCCATAGACAGACAGTGAGATAGATAGATAGATAGATAGATAGATAGATAGATAGATAGATAGATAGATAGATAGATAGATAGATAGATAGATAGATAGATAGATATGTATATAGATAGGATAGATAGTTATATAGAGATAGTTATATAGATAGATACTGTAGATAGATAGTTAGATAGATAGATAGATAGATAGATAGATAGATAGATATGTATATAGATAGGATAGATAGTTATATAGAGATAGTTATATAGATAGATACTGTAGATAGATAGTTAGATAGATAGATAGATAGATAGATATGTATATAGATAGGATAGATAGTTATATAGATAGATAGATAGATAGATACTGTAGATAGATAGTTAGATAAATAAATAGTTAGACAGTTATATAGGTAGGTAGATAGATAGATAGATAGATAGATAGATAGATAGTTATATATGGTAGATAGATAGATATATAGATAGATAGCTAGATAGTTATGTAGATAGTTATGTAGATAGATAGATATGTAGATAGAGAGTTAGATTGGATAGATAGATAGATAGATAGATAGATAGATAGATAGATAGATAGATATGTAGATAGATAGTTATGTAGATAGATAGTTATATCGATAGATAGATAGTTATATAGATAGTTATATACAGTAGTTATATAGATAGAAAGTTAGATAGATAGATAATTATATTGATAGATAGATAGATAGATAGATAGATAGATAGATAGATAGATAGATAGATAGATAGATAGTTATATAGATAGATAGATAGATAGATAGATAGATAGATAGATAGATAGATAGGTAGGTAGATAGATAGGATAGATAGATAGATAGATAGATAGATAGATAGATAGATAGATAGATAGATAGATAGATAGATACAGTAGAGTCTCACTTATCCAAGCCTCGCTTATCCAAGCTTCTGGATTATCCAAGGCATTTTTGTAGTCAATGTTTTCAATATATTGTGATATTTTGGTGCTAAATTCGTACAATAATTACAACATAACATTATTACCTATTGAACTACGTTTTCTGTCAAATTTGTTGTATAACATGATGTTTTGGTGCTTAATTTGTAAAATCATAACCTAATGTGATGTTTAATAGGCTTCTCCTTAATCCCTCCTTATTATCCAAGATATTTGCTTATTCAAGCTTCTGCCTGCCCGTTTAGCTTGGATAAGTGAGACTCTACTGTAGATAGATAGGTAGATAGATAGATAGTTATATAGATAAATAGTTAGATAGGATAGTTAGATAGATAGATAGATAGATAGATAGATAGATAGATAGATAGATAGTTATATACAATAAATAGATAGTTATGTAGATAGATAATAAATAGATAGATACAGTAGAGTCTCACTTACCCAAGCTTCACTTATCCAATGTTCTGTATTATCCAAGGCAGTCTGTTGTTTAGTAGTCAATGTTTTTGTAGTAAATGTTGCAATGTTTTGGTGCTAAATTCATAAATACAGTAATTACTACATAACATTACTGTGTATTGGACTGCTTTTTCTGTCAATTTGTTTTGGTGCTTAATTTGTAAAATCATAATGTAATTTGATGTTTAATAGGCTTTTTCTTAATCCCTCGTATTATCCAACATTTTCGCTTATCCTCTTGACTCTAAACATGCTCAGAGGCTCTCTTTTAATCCTCTAGGCCTGGCAATTAGTCAATTCTAGATCTAGTAGGAATGATAATATAACCCAGGAATATTATTGTGTTACATAATATAATAATAATAATAATCCAGTAGAAGCTTTCATTTTGACCAGTCTGATATAGCTTGACAAAAAGTGCATCTATAGTGTAGAATTAATGCAGCTGGGAGTTGTAGTTTGGCAAGGTCTTTCACTTTCTCTGCAAAGGAGTGTTGGAAGATGGATAATATGTTTTTCTGGTCTAGTTGGTTTTTTTTTCCTCTGAATATTTTGTGGCATTGGGAGCCCTTTCCTTATGCTGTGTTCTTTGGAGACCTTGAGAATTTACAATTTCTGAAAGAGCCAGGCGTCTGCCAGGAAACCGGGCATCGTTTGGGGCATCCCATGAAAAACAGAGCTTGACATGGAGATGGCTTGGAAAATACTCTCAGCCTGGGATTTTTTTTATAAAAAAGTTCTGTAATAAACATTGAGAGGCACACAGTGAGAGCATTCAGGAGCAAAAGCAGAGGTCACCCTTTTGGCCTGCAGACAAGTCCCCAAGTCCATATGAAGGCAATATTATTGAGTCAGCCCACCAAAGAGAGGAAGGAGGCAAGGATTCGGGCTTTTCAGATCATTCCCCAGGTAGGAGGTTGCAAAAAAGCAAAGAGGAGAGGGGAAAGGAAGGGTCTTCAGGTGCCCAAATGTTACCCATATTGTGTCAAAGGAAAGGTCTTTAGATGTTCAAATGTTACCCATATTGTGTCAAAGGAAGGGTCTTCAGATGTCCAAACGTTACCCATATTGTCCCAAAGGAAGGGTCTTCCAGTGTCTATATTTTACCCATGTTGTCCCAAAGGAAGGGTCTTCACATGTCCAGATTTTATCCATATTGTCACAAGGAAAGGGTCTTCAGGTGCCCATATTTTATCCATATTGTCACAAGGAAAGAGTCTTCAGGTGCCCATATTTTATCCATATTGTCCCAAAGGAAATGTCTTCACATGCCCATATTTTACCCATGTTGTCACAAGAAAAGGGTCTTCATGTGTCCATATTTTACCCATATTGTCACAAAGAAAGGGCCTTCAGGTGCCCATATTTTATCCATATTGTCACAAGGGAAGGATCTTCAGGTGCCCAAATATTATCCATATTGTCCCAAAGGAAGTATCTTCAGGTGCCCAAATATTATCCATATTTTCACAAAGGAAAGGGTCTTCAGGTGCCCATATTTTATCCATATTGTCACAAAGGAAGGATCTTCAGGTGCCCAAATATTATCCATATTGTCAAAAAGGAAGCATTTTCAGGTGCCCAAATATTATCCATATTGTCCCAAAGGAAGGGTCTTCACGTGCCCATATTTTACCCAAATTGTCCCAAAAGAATGGTCTTCACGTGCCCATATTTTACCCATATTGTCACAAAGGAAGGGCCTTCAGGTGCCCAAATATTATCCCTATTGTCACAAGGAAAGAGTCTTCAGGTGCCCATATTTTATCCATATTGTCACAAAGGAAGGATCTTCAGGTGCCCAAATATTATCCATATTGTCACAAAGGAAGAATCTTCAGGTGCCCAAATATTATCCATATTGTCCCAAAGGAAGGGTCTTCAGGTGCCCAAAGGTTACCCATATTGTCACAAGAGAAGTCTTCAATAGCTCTAAAATCTAGAAGACCTCAGAAACTGGGAAAGTAAAGAGACAAGAGATAGGCCCATCTACACTGCCATACAATGCATTATATGAGTCTATAGTTAGTATAGACTCATACAATGCAATTCAATTCAATTGACCATATAATGCAGTTCCAAACTATAGTGTACATAGGGTCATAATAAAGAAAAGAAAGGGAAAACCAGAAGGATTTTTTGTGTGTGTGAGTAGGATGAGAAATTAAGTTTTAACCAATCCTGTTGGTCTCAAAAATGAGAATGTGGCTAGAGAACAGTCTCACGGAGGGCATTTATTCCTGTTGAGACTCAACACAGGCAAATAGCTTAGATTTAAATGGCAATGTGTCACACATTTAATCGTTTGATTTCCCCTTCCAACATAAACATGAATCAATTCAGGTTTTTAAAAGCATATTAATGGTTAGCTAAACACACTCAGCATTTTCTGATCTTGATGCACCAGATGTTTGGGAAGGAGGAAAGAAAAGTTCTGGCTTGTGGCTTGAGAAGTCTGTTTTTTGTTTAGAGTTCAAGAGACCTGGGGTTCAAAACTGTAGTTCAAAACTGCTGGGAAATGGCTGCATTTCAGAGGGAGAGCATAGGCTTTGGATGCACAACACCTCAGTAGGACTATAAGCTCCAGAGATACCCAGGTGGAACTATAAACACCAGAGAAACCATGTTGCATGGAGAATTATGGATCACATGTAGACATCCATAGGTCCATAGTTGCAAGGAGAAATGCATGTGCAGTTCCATAGGTTCATAGTTATCGGGGACTACATGAGGAGGTCCATAGCTTCATAGCTGCCTGGAGGAACACATGAGGAGGTCCATAGGTTCATGACTGCAAGGAGGACCACATATAGACATCCATGGGTCCATAGTTGCGAGGAGAAACACATGTGCAGTTCCATAGGTTCATAGTTATCAGGGGGACTACATGAGGAGGTCCATAGCTTCACAGTTGCCAGGAGGAACACATGAGGAGGTCCATAGGTTCATGACTGCAAGGAGGACCACATATAGACATCCATGGGTCCATAGATGCAAAGAGAAACACATGTGCAGTTCCATAGGTTCATAGTTATCAGGGGGACTACATGAGGAGGTCCATAGCTTCACAGTTGCCAGGAGGAACACATGAGGAGGTCCATAGGTTCATGGCTGCAAGGAGGACCACATGTAGACATCCATAGGTCCATAGTTGCGAGGAGAAACACATGTGCAGTTTCATAGGTTCATAGTTGCCAGAAGGAATGCATCTAGAGTTCCATAGGTTCATAGCTGCTAGGAGGAACACACATGGAGTTCCTTCTAAAAATAATAAATTAAAATTAAAATTGCGTAGATATCCATAGATCCATAGCTGCCAGGAGGAACGCATGTGGAGTTCCATAGGTTCAAAGTTACCAGAGGGAACACACGTGGAGGTCCATAGGTTCATAACTGGCAAGGGGAACACATGTGGAGTTCCTTAAGTTCATAGTTGCCAAAAGGAGCACATGTGGAGTTCCATAGGTCCATAGCTGACAGGAGGAACACATGTGGAGGTCCATATGTTCATAGCTGGCAGGAGGAACACATGTGGAGGTCCATAGTTTCATAGCTGGCAAAAGGAACACATGTGGAGGTTCATAGGTCCATAGTTGCCAGAAGGAACACATGTGGAGTTCCATAGGTTCATAGCTGGCAGAAGGAACATGTGTGGAGTTCCATAGGTTCATAGCTCCTAGAAGGAACACATGTGGAGTTCCTTAAGTTCATAGCTGGCAGGAGGAACACATATGGAGGTCCATAGGTTCATAATTTCCAGGAGGACAACATGTAGACATCCATAGGTCCATAGCTGCCAGGAGAAACACATATGGCAGGCCATAGGTTCATAGCTGCAAGGAGGAATACATGTGGAGGTTCATAGCTGCCAGGATGTAGAGATATAAATTCAAATTCAAATTTAAAACCTAAATGCAATCATGTAGAAGCTTATTGAGAAGGAAGTCCCATGAAACTCACTTTTAAATGGGTTTAGGACTAGAAACTAACTGTAGCTCTGATTTATTATTCCAGTCTGAAATCTTGTACGCAAATTCAAAGGTGATAATCAGAAAAACCAGTGGATTAAATTCAAATGTATCTAATCTCTAACAGCAAATGCTTTGACAAAAGAAAGCAAAGTGTTCATGGCAAAAGCTAACTCATAATACTGTAGGCAGCCCTGATTATTAGTATTATTAGTAGTATAAGTATTATAATTAGTATATTAGTATTATTGGTATATTACTATTATTGGTACTATTTGTATATTAGTATTATTTGTATTATTAGTACTCTTAGTACAATTAGTATATTAGTATATTGGTTTTATTAGTATTGTTTGTATTGTTCATATTATTAGTATATTAGTATATTAGATTATTCATATTAGTAGTATTATTAGTATCTTCGTATTATTCATATTATTTGTATTATTAGTATTATGAGTATATTAGCATTTTGGTATTATTATTATTATGTGTATTGTTCGTATTATTAGTATATTAGTAAATTAGTATTATTAGTAAATTAGTATTATTCATATATTCGTATTATTAGAGTATTAGTATTATTAGTATTATTCCCATGCTTTCCCTCCTGAACTGGAAATAATATTTTTGAGATGAAATCAGTGACAGGGACACATAAAGGGACAGATAAGGATTCAAATTTATTCTGAATTTATATTTGCAACCCTTTTTTAAGCAGAAGTTGACTTCGGATCCTATATTCATTTGAAAGGAAAAATCGGATTTAAACCATTTTTAATTTCCTTGCAAAATTCGGGTTGCAATATGTTAGTGTCTTTATTATTTTTTTAAAGCGTCCCTCTCCTTTAGAGAACTTCGGGTTCTAGAGAATAGAATGAAAACACCCTTCGGATTAAATTAAACCGGGTTAAAATCTACAAGGGATGAAACCCAGCCAAGGACAGGAAGAGATGGGGAAGAACTCTTGCTTTTCTCGGAATTATCCCTTTTAAAAATTTCCTTACTTCCCCGACATGTGCTGTAATTATTCTATCCGTTTTGACTTGTTTCTTGTGATTTGAACTGATTTTTTAAACTATTTGTTAAGCTTACTTCTACAAATACATTTATTTTAATACATTTATATAGATATAAATATGTGAAATATCTATGTGTACGTGTATATAGCATAAAATATTATATATCAATCTAAGAAAGATATGTATGCATATATATATAAGGTAAGAAATATATGTGTGCATATATATATATGAGATATGTCTAGCATAAATATTATATATCAATCTAAGAAAGATGTGTGCATACATATATGAGATATGTATAGCATAGAATATATAGCAATGTCAAAATTTTTGTGTGCACACATATACAGGAGATATGTATAGTATATCTCATATATATATATATAGCAAAAATATTATATATCAAATAAAGATATGTGTGCATATATGAGATATGTATAGCACAGAATATTATATACAATGTGAGAAATATATGTATATATATATATGAGATGTATATGCCCATGTCTCATACATATATATATCATATATATCTTATATATAGCAAAAATATTATATATCAATGTAAGAAATATATGTGTGCATATATATATATGAGATATGTATATCATATTTCATATATATAGCATATCTCATATATAGTTAGCATAAAATATTATATATAAGGTATATATGTGTGCATATATGAGATATGTATAGCACAGAATATTATATACAATGTGAGAAATATATGTGTGCCCATATATATGAGATATGTATAGCATATCTCATATATATATAGCATAAAATATTATATATCAAATAAAGATATGTGTGCATATATGAGATATGTATAGCACATAATATTATATAAAATGTGAGAAATATATGTGTGCCCATATATATGAGATATGTATAGCATATCCCATATATATATGGCATAAAGATATGTGTGCATATATGAGATATGTATAGCACAGAATATTATATACAATATGAGAAATATATGTGTGCCCATATATATGAGATATGTATAGCATATCTCATATATATATAGCATAAAATATTATATATCAAATAAAGATATGTGTGCATATATGAGATATGTATAGCACATAATATTATATAAAATGTGAGAAATATATGTGTGCCCATATATATGAGATATGTATAGCATATCTCATATATATAGCATAAAATATTATATATCACTCTAAAAAAGATATGTGTGCATATATATGTATAGCATAGAAAAAAGCAATGTAAGAAATATACGTGTGCACATATATATGAGGTATGCATATATATCAATGTAAGAAATGTATGTGTGCATATATATATGAGATATGTATAGAATAGATAGAATATTATATATCAAGCTAAGAAATGTGTATTTGTATATATGATATATGTGGCACAGAATATTACAAAAATATGATATATCAACATAGAAATACAGTATAATATATGTATTATATGTAGATAATCTAGATATAGATGGGGTTGTAGATATAGGGCCATATAATCCAGATGATCAAATCGCATTATCCACATGATCTGTTTGAACCGGATTATATGAGTCTATACTGCCATATAATCCGGTTCAAAACAGATCTGGATTTTCTGTGGCAGTGTAGAAGGATAGATGTGGATCTAGCCAGCCTTTAGGGAAATCCCATTCCGCGAATGAGTCTACTCCAATTGGAACTTTCTAACGAGGTTAGAAAGGTTTGAATGCGGATCAGGTTCCCAGTGCAGAGCCGCTCCGGTTTCCTCGGCTGCCCTTCTCCGGTTGCGGCAAGAGGGCTTTGCAGGTGACCGGAGACTGCTTCTGCGCCGTCATATTAAATCCGGATTATCTGCTTTGAAGCGGATTATATGGCAGGGCCCGGAAGCACTCCCTCCTGACGTTTCGCCCACATCCAGAGGTTGTGAGGTCTGCTGGAAACCAGGCAAGTGGAGTGATGTCCAGGGTGGGAGAAAAAAAGAAAGAACTCTTGTCTGTTGGAGGCGAGTGGGAATGTTGCAGCTGGTCAACTTGATTAGCATTGAATGGCCTTGCAGCTTCAAAGCCTGGCTGCTTCCTTTCTAGGGGGGGTGGTCCTTTGTTGGGATGTGTTAGCTAGAATTCCAGACAGGAAACAATCAGGGCCAACTAACACCTCCCAATAAAGGATTCCCCCCAGGCAAGAAGTAGCCAGGCTTTGAAGCTACAAGGCTATTCAATGCTAATCAAGCTGGCCAATGGCAAGATTCACACTTGCCTAAAACAGACAAGAGTTCTTTCTCCCACCCTAGAGATATATAAACCCCACTAGCCTAGTTTCCAACAGACCTCACAACCTCTGAGGATGCCTGCCATAGATGTGCTGGCAGGACTGGTGACTTGAAGGTTGGGTTGCTGACCTGAAGGTTTTCTCCAACCCCTGAAGAGCGCGGATGAGCTCCCTCTGTCAGCTCCAGCTCCATGAGAAAAGCCTCCCAAAAGCATGATAAAAACATCACATCCCCTGGGCTCCTGTAGTGCTACTCATTGAGGACTGGAAACTTGATGGATGATACAAGAAACCCAACACATATGAGCATTGATCAAGTGATTAATTGAATAATAATATAATCAAAGCACTTCGAAGCAGATAATCTGGACTGGATGTATGGCTATATGGCAGTATGGATATGGCAATATAGATGGGGGACTCTAGGAGAAAGGGAAAGAAAGAAAGGAAGGAAGGAAGGAAGGAAGGAAGGAAGGAAGGAAAGAAAAAGGGAGGGAGGGAGGGAGGGAGGGAGGAAGGAAAGGAAAGAAAGAAAGAAAGAAAGGAAGGAAGGAAGGAAGGAAGGAAGGAAGGAAGGAAGGAAGGAAGGAAGGAAGGAAGGAAAGGAAAGAAAGGAAGGAAAGGAAGGAAGGAAAGAAGGAAAGAAGGAAGGAAGGAAGGAAGGAAGGAAGGAAGGAAGGAAGGAAGGAAGGAAGGAAGGAAAGGAAGAAAGAAAGAAAGAAAGAAAAGAAAGAAAAGAAAGAAAGAAAGAAAGAAAGAAAGAGGAAGGAAGGAAGGAAGGGAAGAAGGAAAGAAGGAAGGAAAGGAAGGAAGGAAGGAGAAGAAAGAAAAGAAGGAAAGGAAGGAAGGAAATAAAGAAGGAAGAAGAAAGAAAGAAAGAAAGAAAGAAAGAAAGAAAGAAAGAAAGAAGGAAGGAAGGAAGGAAGGGAGGAAAGAAAGAAAGAAAGAAAGAAAGAAAGAAGAAAGAAAGAAAGAAAGAAAGAAAGAAAGAAAGAAAGAAAGGAAGGAAGGAAGGAAGGAAGGAAGGAAGAAAGAAAGGAGGAAGGAAAGAAAGAAAGAAAGAAAGAAAGAGAAAGAAAGAAAGAAAGAGGAAGGAAGGAAGGAAGGAAGGAAAGGAAGAAGGAAAGGAAGAAGGAAAGAGGAAGGAAAGAGAAGAAAGAAAAGAAGGGAAGGAAGGAAGGAAGGAAGGAAGGAAGGAAGGAAGGAAGGAAGGAAGGGAAGAAGGAAAGAAGGAAGGAAAGGAAGGAAGGAAGGAGAAGAAAGAAAAGAAGGAAAGGAAGGAAGGAAATAAAGAAGGAAAGAAAGAAAGAAAGAAAGAAAGAAAGAAAGAAAGAAAGAAGGAAGGAAGGAAGGAAGGGAGGAAAGAAAGAAAGAAAGAAAAGAAAGAAAGAAAGAAAGAAAGAAAGAAAGAAAGAAAGAAAGAAAGAAAGAAAGGAAGGAAGGAAGGAAGGAAGGAAGGAAGAAGGAAGAAAGAAAGGAGGAAGGAAAGAAAGAAAGAAAGAAAGAAAGAAAGAAAGAAAGAAAGAAAGAAAGAAAGAGGAAGGAAGGAAGGAAGGAAGGAAAGGAAGAAGGAAAGGAAGAAGGAAAGAAGGAAGGAAAGAGAAGAAAGAAAAGAAGGGAAGGAAGGAAGGAAGGAAGGAAGGAAGGAAGGAAGGAAGGAAGGAAGGAAGGAAGGAAGGAAGGAAGGAAGGAAGGAAGGAAGGAAGGAAGAGGAAAGGAAAGGAAAGGAAAAGAGGAAAGAAGGAAAGAGCTGAGATGGAGGGAAGGAAAGAAGAAGAAGAAAGAAAAGAAAGAGGATTGACTGAAGGGAGGGAAGGGAGAGCCTGGAGGGAAGGGAAGGGAAGGGAGGAGGGAAGGAAAGAAGGAGGGAAGGAGGGGAAGAATCCTCTGTGCCGGCTTCTTCTTCAGCTGCTTGGGGGGAAAGAGGGTGCCAGTGGGGTGCTGAGGGTCCTCCCCATCGACGGAAGAGGCCACCCCTCCTCTCTGAGGGTGCCTGGGCCTTACTTGAGGGTGGCCTCTTTCCCTGCAGAGGAGGAAGAGGAGGAAGGCGGAGGAGGTGGAAGGCGCAGAGGCCCTGGACGCCGAGGTGCGGGCCGCGGCCCGGCGGAGGATGCATTTCAGCGCCCTCCCACGCGAGATGGAAGGTACACGCGTGGGGTAAACGGCGTGGGGAGGGGGAAAGGGAAGGGGAAAGCGAGACGAAAGCAAGGGAAAGGGTCCCAAGCTCGTCCCAGGCTTAAATCCACTCCAAGTTGTTGACACGCGTGACCCACTCCCCACGCGTGGATCCCTTTCCCCGGACTTTGACCCGTTTGGATAACATTATTATACTTTCAGATCCAATGCTGGCATTACTTTTTGACTCAACCCGCTGTTGTTACTATTGAGCTTTATCTGTACATATTTATATTTACAATAAGATTATTTCAATAATAGGCAATGAACAACAATAAACAATTACCTCCCCAACCTCTGAGGATGCCTGCCATAGATGTGGGCGAAACGTCAGGAGAGAATGCTTCCTGAACATGACCAGACAGCCTGGAAAACTCACAGCAACCCCGTGATGCCGCCCGCGAAAGCCTTCGACAACACACACACATATATATAATAATATATATTATAACATATATTATTTCTATATAAAGGAATTTATAATATATATTAAAACAGAATATATATTTCATGTATATCAGATTTATATATATAAATAATGTAATATATATACAATATTATATATAGAATAGAATTAAGCCGGTTGCGTACCAATTGCTCGCGGAAGGGCGCATCTGCACTGTCGAAATAATGCGGTTTGATACCGCTTTATAGTGGCTGGATGCTAGTGAATCCGGGGAGCTGTAGTTTTGCACAGTTGGTTCCAAATGTTCAATCCAGATTTGAAAAACGAGGTCTTAAAACTCACGACTTGTACGGGATTATTATTATTACTATTATTATTAATTATTATTACTATTATTATTCCGAATCTTCGGGATTCAAGAAGACAGTGCTCCGCTTCCAAATGTGAGAATGAACGGAGCTGAGAATGCCTTGGATTTCAATGGGATTTGCCATTGGAGAAAAATAATGCAGTCTACATAGTGGAACCCTTGCAATCCGATTCCAATGAAATAATAATAATAATAATAATAATAATATTAAAAACCCGCCTACTTATTTTTCTAGTAATAAGATAACTTATTTTCCTAATAATAACTCCTTTGTCTCATAATAATAATATCAAAAGCGCCCATTCTGTCTAATAATAATAGGAAATCCAGTAATAAAATCTAGTAATAAATCTAGTAATAAAAAAGCATCCTAATAATGATAATGATGATGGAAAGAATATGATTTATTCCTGCTCCTAATAATGACTAAGAAGAAGAAAAAAGCATGCTCTCTAATAATAACAACAACGATGGGTTGCTGTGAGTTTTCCGGGCTGTCTGGCCCTGTTCCAGAAGCATTCTCTCCTGGCGTTTCGCCCACATCTATGGCAGGCACCCTCAGAGGCTGTGAGGTCTGTTGGAAACGAGGCAAGTGGGGTTTATAATATATCTCCAGGGTGGGAGAAAGAACTGTTGGAGGCAAGTGAATTGCTATGAATTTCTTTATTTGTTTATTGTTTGTATTTTGTTTTGCACCTCTGGGAGATGATGGAGATATATAAATAAAATATTATTATTATTATTATTATTATTATTATCATCATCATCATCATCATTATTATTATTATTAAGTGTGGATGTTGCAATTAATCATCTTGATTAGCATTGGAAAGCCTTGCAGCTTCAAAACCTGGCTGCTTCCTGCCTGGGGGGGCATCCTTTCTTCGGAGGTGTTAGCTGGCCCTGATTGTTTCCTGTCTGGAATTCCCCTGTTTTCTGTTGGAGGTGATTGAGTTTCAATTTCACCATTTCCTAACACAAAGTGGGAATGTTGCCATTCTCCACCTTGATTAGCATTGAATAGCCTTGCAGCTTCAAAGCCTGGGTGCGAATCAAGGTGGCCAATGGCAACATTCACACTTTGCTCCCAACAGACAAGAGTTCTTTCTTTTTCCCACCCTGGACATCATTCCACAGATATATATATATAAACCCCACTTGCCTAGTTTCCAACAGACTTCACAACCTCTGAGGATGCCTGCCATAGATGTGGGTGAAACGTCAGGAGAGAATGCTTCTGGGACATGGCTATACAGCTCGGAAAAGTCACAGCAACCTTAGTGATAATAAGAAAATTGTGCATTCCTTTGTCTAATAATAAATAAAATAATAAACAATAAATAAATATAATAATACAATATAATAATAATAATGTAATACATTATTATATATATTATATATTATATAATATAAATAATATAAGAAAAATAATAATATAATAATAATAATACATTACAATGCAATGCAATGCAATACAATATAATATAATATAGTAATAATGCATTTCTTATTTCCTAATCAGAATAATAAGATGTTGATGGAGGATTTTGTTATTAGTTCTTAAGTCTGCTGGTAATGGATTGATTTGTATGCTTTGTGTACTTATGTGCATTATTGTATTATATTTAGTGGTTGTATGGTTTCCTTGCTATGTTGGAAACAGCCCTGAGTCCCTTGATGAGACAGAGTAGTATATTATTATTATTATTATTATTATTATTATTATTATTATTATTATTATTATTATTATTTTATTATGACACAGCAAACAAGATAGATATGCTGGATTTTGTAAAATAAAATAAAATAATAATAATATATACTATATTATTATTATTATTTTCGTGTCAGGAGCAACATAATATTATTATTAGATATGGATTGGGATCTCCCAAGGAATCTAAATAAGAAAAAGCCCTGAAGTCAAACAGAGAGAGAGAGAGAGAAAGAGAGAGGGAGATGGAGGTGGGAGGAGCCTCCTGGAGTGGGCGGGGCGAGAGAGAAAAAGCGTCAATCAATCAGCCGGAGGGGGGAAAAAAAAAGTCGGCTTCAGAAGCGGCGCGCGCTGTGATTGGGTGGGAGGGGGGGAGAGCAGAGCCGCGCGCCTGGGCTGTAGGAGAAGGGGCGGGGCGATGGAAGGAGGAGGCGTGGCCAAGGCAGGAGAAAAAGAGCGGGCGGGAAGTGGAGAAGAGAGAGAGTGAGTGAGAGGGAGATACTGATAGGGGCAGGCGCGCTCGCGCTCCAGGGAGGCTCAAAGCGCCTGCGCGAAGCCGACTATATAAAGATAGTGTGTGTGTATGTATATATATATATAAAGCGTCGGCTGACAGACCGAGGTTGGAAAGCGCCAAGCGCGCGCGCTTGACTCGAGGGGCTTGAAAGCGCCTGCGCGCGCTAAACTGACTAAAAACCCAACTCGCGGCTGTCTTTTTTTTCTTCCTCGCTATGATTTCAGCCATCTCCAGCCCGTGGCTGACGCAGCTCTCGCACTTCTGCGACGTGGCGGCCTTCACGGCCAACAGCCTCAGCAGCCTCAACGCGGCGGCGGGCGGCGGCGGGGGCTATCACCACCTTTCCCCGTCGCCGGGCGACCCGTACGGCCAGGCCGAGCCGCCTCCTCCGCCTCACTACGAGCCGTGCTCGGCGCAGCAGCAGCAGCAGCAGCACCCGCCGCCGCCTCAGCAGCCGCCGCCGCCTCACCACAGCAGCCAGCCGCCGCCTCAGCCGCCGCCTCACGGCTACGGCTTCGCGGGAGGCGCGGGTTCGAACCCGGCCTCGGCGTCGGGCGCGGAGACGCCTGAGGAGAGCCGAGGAGGGGGCGGAGGAGGAGGAGGCGGGAACAACAACAACAACAACCCGGGCGCCGCGCCGGCCAAGGCCCCCGTCAAGAAGAACCCCAAAGTGGCCAACGTCAACGTCCAGCTGGAGATGAAGGCCCTCTGGGACGAGTTCAACCAACTGGGCACCGAGATGATCGTCACCAAGGCCGGCAGGTTAGTTTGGTGTGTTGTCGAAGGCTTTCCTGGCCGGGATCACAGGGTTGTTGTCTGTTTTTCGGGCTGTCTGGCCATGTTCCAGAAGCATTCTCTCCTGACGTTTCGCCCACATCTATGGCAGGAATCCTGAGAGGTAGTGAGGTATGGAGAAACTCAGCAAAAAGGAAAAAGAAAAGAAAAGTGTGGTATATAATATACTTTAAAGTAAGTTATAGTTCTATATTTCCTCAAGTGATATAATCACATATATTATGATTGTAATATCAGTTTATATATTCCAACTGTACAAATAAGTACATATTTCAATGTCCAATTTTAACAAATATAATCTTGATAATGTTCTCAAGGTTTGTAATACTCTTCTTCAAAATCGATCATTCAAAGTAAATCAAAGTTCCATGTCAATAGTAACTCATTCAAAGTAAATCAAAGTTCCATGTCAATAGTAATAATAATAATAATAATAATAATAATAATAATTTTATTCTTATGCCCCGCCCCATCTCCCTGAAGGGACTCGGGGCGACTTACATGGGGCCAAGCCCGAATAGAACAATAAAAACAAGACAAGAAACCAATAAAACCAATAATCAAACCATAAAAACATGGTCAATAGTAACTCATTCAAAGTAAATCAAAGTTCCATGTCAATAGCAATGACTGGTCTCCCGGTAGAAGAGTATTACAAACCTTAAGAACATTATCAAGATTATATTTGTTAAAATTGGACATTGAAATATGTACTTATCTGTACAGTTGGAATATATAAACTGATATTACAATCATAATATACGTGATTATATCACTTGAGGAAATATAGAACTATAACTTACTTTAAAGTATATTATATACCACACTTTTCCTTTTTCCCCTTTTTGCTGTATATAATAGACATCTGTGCATATAGCTGTATGGAGAAACTCAGCAAGGAAGATTTATATATATATCTGTGGAAAGTCAAGGATGAGAGAGGTCAGTGTGAATGTTGTAGTTAATCACCTAAATTAGCATTGAAAAGCTTATCTGCTGTCTTCTTCCTACCTCTGGGGCATCCTTTGATTCATGTCTGCTCAGTTTTCAGAGTGTTGCTTTTTATTTACTGTTCTGATTTTTGAGTGTTTTAATACTAGTAGCCAGATTTTGTTCATTTTCAAGGTTTCCTCCTTTCTGTTGAAGTTGTCCACATGCTTGTGAATTTCAGTGGCTTCTCTAGGTAGTCTGACATACAACTATCATGTCAGACTATCATGTTTCCTACAGAAAGGAGGCTACCAGTATTAAAAAAACTCAAAAATCAGAACAGTAAATAAAAAGCAACACTCTGAAAACAGAGAATTTCCAGACATGAATCAAAGGATGCCCCGGAGGTAGGAAGAAGACAGCAGATAAGCTTTTCAATGCTAATTTAGGTGATTAACTACAACATTCACACTGACCTCTCTCACCCTAGACTTTCCACAGATATATATTTACCTCTTTGCTTAGTTTTCTCCATACCTCACAACCTCTGAGGATGCCTGCCATAGATGTGGGCGAAACGTCAGGAGAGAATACTTTTGTAACATGGCCATACAGCCCGAAAGACATACAACAACCCAGGTTAATTTGGGCTGGTGGGAATGCTTCAGGATGATGCTTCAGCCCTAAGACTGCCTCATCACTCTAGAACAGGATTCCTCAACCATTTAAAACAGAGGGCCTGCCCACAATCCTTCACTCTCTTGAGTTCTTTATTTCTATTTCTATTTAATTGCATTTCTGTACCGCTTTTCTCACCCCTGGGTGAGAGAAGCCTCCCACAAGGATGGTCAAAACATTCAAACATCCCCTGGGCAACATACTTGCAGAAGGCCACTTCTCTCTCACACACACCAGAAGCGACTTGCAGGTTCTCAAGTTGCTCCTGACACACACACACACACACACAAAACCCTGGGGGGAGGGGGGGTCTCAAAGCGATTTACAACACAATACATGGCAAAATTCAATGTCTAAAACAAATTTCACATATTTAAATCAAAAAAACATATCACTGTAGATGAAAAATTGCAACTATAACAGCATCAAACATTACAATATACAGTAGAGTCTCACTTATCCAAGCTAAAGGGGCTGGCAGAAGCTTGGATAAGCAAATATCTTGGATAATAAGGAGGGATTAAGGAAAAGCCTATTAAACATCAAATTAGGTTATGATTTTACAAATTAAGCACCAAAACATCATGTTATACAACAAATTTGACAGAAAAAGTAGTTCAATACGCACTAATGCTATGTAGTAATTACTTTATTTATGAATTTAGCACCAAAATATCACGATGTATTGAAAACATTGACTACTAAAATGTGTTGGATAATTCAGAACATTGGATAAATGAGACTCTACTGTATTTCTATTTAACTGCATTTCTGTACCACTTTTCTCATCCCTGGGTGAGAGAAGCCTCCCACAAGGATGGTCAAAACATTAAAACATCCCCTGGGCAACTCAGACGGCTAATTCTCTCTCACACCAGAAGAGACTTGCAGTTTCTCAAGTTGCTCCTGACACACCGTGATATTTTGGTGCTAAATGCATAAATATTTATTATTATTTATTTATTGACTACATTTCTATCCCACTGTTCTCACCCCAAGGGGACTCAGAGTGGCTTACAAATCAAATGAACATACAATATATTATTAGCATAGCACAATATATTTAATTACTATATTGTGCTATATCATTATATGGTAATATTATTAGCAATATTACATTTAATATATAATATATAATTAATGTTATTATATTGTATTATTAGTATAAATACAGTAATTACAACATAAGATTACTGTGTATTGAACTAATTTTTCTGTCAAATTTGTTGTCTAACATGATGTTTTGGTGCTTAATTTGTAAAATCATAAGCTAATGTGATGTTTAATAGGCTTTTCCTTAATCCCTTCTTATTATCCAAGATATTCGCTTATCCAAGGTTCTGCCAGCCTGTTTAGCTTGGATAAGTGAGACTGTACTGTATCACATATCTAAATAAAAAAACATATCACTGTAGATGAAACCATTACAACTATAACAGTAACAGTATCAAACATTACAATATATTGATATAGTACAATATAGTAATCTAATGCCGGTATTGTGCTGTGCTAATAATATAATATTGTATGTAAATTTAATTTGTAAGCCGCTCTGAGTCCCCTTGGGGTGAGAAGGGCGAGATATAAATGTAGTACATAAACAAACAAACAAATAAACATAGATATAGGCAGGAAACATGTTATTGCAGCAATTAAGTTAGATCCCTTCTCATCCACCATCTCAATTATCATTTGAAAACAAATAGGAACGAATTCCTACACACACTGCACATGTCTTATTTGTAGTGCAAAAAAATATGAAACAACAATATAATACAATTTAAAAATAAATATAATTTGAACTAACATAAATCTATCAGGATTTCAATGGGAATTGTGGGCCTGCTTCTGGCCAAGGAGATAGTCAAGTTAATTAGGATTGTGGTTGTTGTGTGCTTTCAAGTCATTTCAGACTTAAGTCTAAAACTGAGGGAGGGGGGAGCAGGTAAATGACCTTAGTTTGGGGACCCCTGCACTAGAACATAGATCCATTATAAATCCAATTTTCTGCCTCCTGCAGAATTCTGCGAATTGTAGTTTGGTGAGACCCAGGCAGCACAATAGCCAGAAAAAAAATTTCAGGGTGAGTTAAACTTTTTTTTAGCAAACCATGAAGAGTAGTTCCATAATGCAAAATAATTTAGAAATCAGGCTCCATGGATAAACTTTATTGGATGCTCATGGGGATTTGGTTAATCTGTTAAAATTCATGAGTAAACTGGGTTTTTTTAAACCTGAAAAATTTCGGGGGTGGGTGGGTTTGAACCCCTAACCCCCCCCCCTTGTCTACAGCCCTGGGCCCAGGGCCTGTCTGGCTGAGCTGTTTAAAGCCCCCTCCTTAAAGTGTATTTAAAGTGGACCCAAGCTCTAATGTGATGAGGTCCATCCATCCATTTGTGCACATGGGTGCCATCATTGAACCCAGGCATCCAAACCATTTTGGAAACAAATAGGGTTTTGCTTCTCAACCTCATTCTGCGTCAGATGGCAGAGAGAAGCCAGAGGTCCTCTGAAAAACAACCGACATGGTTTTAGATTCAATGACTTGAATGACATTAAAACAGCCTTTAAAATGAATAAATAAAATAAAATAAATAAAACCTTGGGTCACAAAGCAAAAACCCTGATTTCTTTTTTCCAAAATGGTTTTGATGCCTGGGTTAACCGTTGGGGCCAATGTGTACAAATTGATGGTGACTGTTGAATGGTAGTTTTGTGTAGAGGATTCTTCAGGCTAGGATCTGGGGCAACTTCAGGCTGTTAGGAATAGTGGGAGTTGCAGTCCAAAACACCTGGAGGGAGGGCCAAAGTTGGCCCAGGCTTGCTCTATACACTATATATAATTTATAACACTATATATATATATATATATATATATATATATATATATATATATATATATATATATATAATCATTTACTAATTGTTTCTATCATGCAAATATGGGGAAAGAGTATTAAACTGCACATTTTTTTGTTTCACATCAGATGAATAAAATCCCACATGATCTGCTTTGAACTGGGATATATGGCAGGGTGGACTCAGATAACCCAGTTCAAAGCAGATATTGTGTGTTATATAGCTGTGTGGAAAGGCCCTGAGTCTCAATCAATTGGACTGAGGCCCCTTCTTCACTGCCATTTAAGAATAAGAATAATAATCCAATTTTTGTGTGTTACAGAATAATCAAAACATTGTAAAAGTACTCCAAATCCACATATTAAAACTGTTATTTCCATCAAAAGCTACGCATTAAAGTGTAGAATCATAATGTTATCATGTCATACAATAGAAGGCTCATAATAATATAAGATGGAATACAGTCACTCTATGTAAAAATCCTCTTGTAAGATAATAATACTCATATAGTAAATAGAATACTACTAAGCAGATAGAATAATGTATTTTAATGATATGCTGTTTTATTGTTGTATATGTGTATATTTGAAGTTGTGATGCTTATGGAGAGATGAAGCGGGATATAAATAAGTAAAAATATTTCTATAAAATACATATTGAAAGGCACAAAACTGAGATTAAACACAAGACACACTTTTTGAATTCATGCTTAAAGACTGGCCCAAACAGATATTCCCACAATAAATTCTAAATCTGAAAAAAGCAAACCATGAAAAAAGCAAAACCGAATAGTATGAGACTACACTGCCACATAATCCAGCTCACAGAAGATCTTCTGGATTTTATATGGCAATAGAGAAGGGGCCAGGGTTTGTGGCAGCCACCAAAATAAACAATGTGAGAGACAATAATAAAAGGTCTTGGGGAAAAAATGGTTTCAGAAAGTAGAGAGTATTTTTTTTAGCTAGGCACAGAAAATGTCCTTCAGAGTTAGCTTTCCATCTCCTGAACATATTCAATCTATCAGCAGTCTGCTCACTTTTTCAATGGCAAGGGTGAGTCTGGAGGGCTTATTAACTTTTTCTATCCCGCCAACAACAACAATTCATAATTCTGTTGTTGTTATCTATCCTGCCTTTCTCAGGGGCTCAGTGCGGCTAAGAACAACACAATTTCAAACTAAACAAGCACAACAACAACAATAAAAACAATGCAGTATTAGTGCATGGGTATAAAGTTTAAATATCCAGTTATAAAATAAAATAAATACAATTAAAATGCAATTTCAAACACCATCTCCCCCCTCTAAATTCCACCTACAACCTCCCCCCAAGTGTCTCCTAGCACAGAAATGCCTTTACTTGCTTGCTATTCAGAAAATTGCATTGGATAGACTTCATCAGCTCTCCTTTCACACAGCCATATAACCCAGAATATCAAGGCAGAAAATCCCACAAGATCTGCTTTGAACTGGGTTATCCGAGTCCACACTGCCATATATTCCAGCAGATAATGTGGGATTTTATTCAGCTGTGTGGAAGGGGCCTTAGATATAGTTGTCCTGGTTTTCTATGGGTGACTGGTAGATGACATATGTTTTGTATCTCAAAAACTAGAGCTTATAGGGGGAAGTGGGTGCCAGTTTGGGAATCAGCAGGTCAGATATGACCAGATGCAGAGCTAAAGTTTGAAACCTCAAAATGTGTGTTGGCTAGTTTGACATCACTTGAACCGCCATGGCATCCTGCTATGGAATCATGGGAGTTGGAGTTTGGTGTGGCACCAGCCCTCTTTAGCAGAGAAGGCTACAGACTTTGTGGAACTGCAACTCCCCAAATTCCTTCGCACTGAGTTGTGGCACTTCTGGATTCTACTCTGTCAACAAACTACAATTCCCAGCCTGCCATAGCCTGAAGCCATAGCGTTTCATGTCAGTGTCCAAGGGCATCCATTGGATATAGCCTTAATCTGGAATATCATTCCCAAAATGATTGTTGGTTGTTATTATTATTATTATTAATAATATTCAGAGTGGGCCAAAAATCTCAATAGTTAATTTCTTGATTTTGGTTCATAATTTGCAATTCACACGTATAGTAAATTTATTTCCTGTATGTGCTGTATATGATTTCAGGCTTATTTATACCTTCTTTATACCTCTCTCTCTCTCTCTCTCTCTATATATATATATATATATATGATACCTATCTATAATAAATTTAATATATCTATATATATGATAATCCAGAGATGTGTGTATGTATGTATGTATGTGTTTGTAAGTGTATGTGTGTGTGTGAATATGTATATATATGATGTATTATTATAGATAGGTATATTATATGATAATCCAGAGGTGTGTGTGTGTAAGTGTATGTATATGTATGTATGTATATTTACACACACACACACACAATACATACACACACCTCTGGAGTGAAACTGAGAAGTATGCTAAAACTGATGCATGAGAGGAAGTAAACCAAGAATATTACAATTTCTTTCCCGCTGGATCTACACCGCAGTTTGAAACTGCATTGTATGATCAGTGTAGACCCATATCAATGCACTTCGAAGTTCATTGTGTGATCAGGCTAGATCTAGCCTCGGTTAGGGTGCGTCCAAGCTGTGGAATGAATGCAGTTTGACACCCCTTTCACTGCCATGGCTCTAGGCTATGGAATCCCAGGAGTTGCGGTTTGACAAGGTGCTTCTCTTTGACTTGCCCTGACAAAGTGCGATGGGATCCGGGGAGTTGTGGTTCGATGCGGTCATCAGGCTTCTCTGCCAAACTACAGCTCATAGCATGGAGTTCGAGGGGTGTCAGAATGTCACCATTCCACAATGCAGATGCACAGGGAGTCTCTAAAGTCCTACAAAATCCCTTGGCATAGTGAGATTCCAGAAACTTTGCACGGTTTCCCGTGGAAAGCACCTGCTGCTCTGGAGACTGGGTGACAATGGAGCTATGGATTCAAATGGCAGGAAAAAGAGATTCTGCTTCAACTTTAGAGAGAATTTCCTGACGGCATAAGCAGTTTGATAGCAGAATATGGTTGGTGTGGTGGAGCTTCCTTCTCTGGAGAGTTTGGATGGGTTTATGGCAGAATGGGGTCTCTTCCAGCAGTAGGATTCTGGCCTCTGAAAAAGGCTAAGGTTGACACTTGGGCACTTTAGTTTGTGAATTGAGGGCAGCTAGTTTTATCTATAGATGTTTTTTTAAATCGAGCTATTTTATTTTACGTTATGTGTCTTGGTAGTGGTTTGTTATAATTTTATGTGTTACTGTTTTATACTTATGTGCCCTTTTGTGTTATATGCTGCACCCTGGGAGTGTCATTGTAAACAGCCAGGAGTCCCTTTGGGGCGATAGTGGTGGGATGATAATGATAATGATGATGATAATAATAATAATAATAATAATAATAATAATAATAATAATAATAATGATGAAGCGGACTGGCACTCTCGCTGTAGAGTTAGAGCAGTCGGACGCTGCTTGAAGTGCCACAATCTCCAGGGATTTTGGGATTTGTAGTTTGCAGTGACAGAGGAGGGGGGAAATATCCCACAAAAACGACACATACTGGGATTGTGTGGCCTGGAGCCCTGGGCAGTGAATGAGGAGCTGGAAGCAGGAGCAGAGTAGATTGTTTCACGGCTTCAGAAAGGCCAGCCGAGTTGAGCGTTTTGGGAGAAATAGCATTGGAAATGCCTTGACTTCAGTCACACGCTCCCACTTTTCCTTTCGTTTTGTTTTTCCTCCTTCCAAATGAATGCATTCAACAAAGGGCCCGATCCAAAATAAACCCGGAATAGACCTTATTTCGACTCCCAACACGGGATCCAGGTTTAGTCCAACCCGCAATTGGATTTTGTTTCTCTTTCCCCGTTAGAGCCGCGAAGGTTGGAATAATAATCGTTAGGAAAGAAATGAAGCTACTAGGCGTGGATTATCCTTTAAAACATTTCCTTAACATTATTAGCGGTCTGTGTGCGTTTTGTCGAGGAAGATTCTTGCTTCAAAAGTTGGTTTTGAGTCCTCCCTAAAATGTCCCTGAGCAATAGTCGGTTTTACAGAATATTATTATTAATATTATTATTAATATTATTATTAATATTATTCGTATTATTAATAATAATATTCGGAGGTGAATTTCTCCCAGGGATTGCACTCTCTTCCCACCACTTTCTTCCCACGTTGCATTTGCGTGACAGTCTGAATAATTGTCAAAGGCTTTCCTGGCCGAAGTCACTGGGTTGCTGTGAGTTTTCCGGGCTGTATGGCCGCATCTGAATAAGTTTCTCCCCCTATTTTAGTTCACCCCAAGGCAAACGCGCCCCGGCGGGCAGGACCCACTTTGAGCCGAAATATAACGGCTTTGGATTTCATTCTCCCACCCGTCGAAATCCACAATTATAAATGAAAAATCCAGAATTGTTTTGTTTCGGCTTTTCCCCCCTTCTCCTCCCAATATCGCGTAATCAACCCGGATGCCCCATTATGACTCGTTCTTTAATAGGCGCCTTGTAAAACACGTTGGGAAGGAATGAAGCCCAACTCCCTTCGGGGTTTACTGGCTGGAAAACGGTTTATAGGCCTGCTCTGGAAGAAAATAATGCATTTTTTAGAAACTCCACTGTTCCAAGGGAATCTGCTTTCAGTCATTTCTGTTTCTTTAAGGGGAGGCTCTGGGTTTTGTCCCGGTTCTTGGAGGGGGGAAAGGCCCCGGGTGCCCGTGGGGAGACGGGGAAAGGACGCCGTCCCTGGGCCTGTGTTTACATTGCCCCGAAAGGAAAGGCCAGGGAAAGGAGGGAACCAGAGAGAAGCCCAGGATGAACGCGGCTCGGGTTGGAGAAAAGGAGAGGATTCCACGTGTTTGTTCATCTCTTGATAGATCTCCACGAGGAAATAGAAAATAAACTTACAGATAACTCTAGAGACCCTTTAAAATATATATGTGTGTGTGTATGAGAGACAGTTTAATATATATACAATATATACAGATATATAAAATATATTTCTATATATACAAAGATATTATTATTCATATATATATATATATATATATATATATATATATATATATATATATTAGCTATATTATGATAGTTAGGTATTATTATATACATTTTATATATTATATACTAGCTATATGATTATAGATAGGTGTATCATATATGTATAATATTATATAATAGCTATATTATAGTTAGGTATATATTATATACATTTTATATATTTATTAGCTATATGATTATAGATAGACATGAAATATAGATATGTAGAATCATAGAATCATAGAATAGTAGAGTTGGAAGAGACCACATGGGCCATCCAGTCCAACCCCCTGCTAAGAAGCAGGAAATCGCATTCAAAGCACCCCCGACAGATGGCCATCCAGCCTCTGCTTAAAAGCCTCCAATGTGTTCTATTATATATAATAGATATATATTACAGATATAGAGTCCAGATATATAGATATATAGATATATATAATGTATTATTATAGATAGGTATAGATAGATATATTATTATGGATAGATTATATCAAAGATATATATGTGTGTTATATATAATGGATACATATTACAAATATAGATAGTCCAAAGATATATATCTATATATTAATGATTTAAGTATATTATTTTAGATAGATCATATTGTGTTAGCCGCCTTGAGTCCCCACGGGGAGAAAGGCGGGGTATAAATAAAGAAAATAATTATTATTATTGGGTTGCTGTGAATGTTCCGGGCTGTCTGGCGATGTTCCAGAAGCATTCTCTCCAGGCGTTTCGCGTACATCTATGGCAGGAATCCTCAGAGGCTGTGAGGTCTGTTGGAAACAGCATCCCAGTGATTCCGGCCATGAAAGCCTTCAACAACACAATTATTATAATATATATAGATAGATAGATAGATAGATATAGATATAGATATAGATATAGATATCATTATCTATCATTATCATTATAGATAGATAGATAATCATTATCATAGATAGATAGATAGATAGATATCATTATCTATATGTGTGTGTATACACGTATAAATATTCGATTATATCCAAAGAGGGTTTGTTTATTCGTTCAGTCGCTTCTTCGTGACCTCCTGGACCAGCCCATGCCAGAGCTCCCTGTCGGTCGTCGCCACGACTCCCAGCTCTTTCAAAGTCAAGCCGGTCACAAAGAGGGTTATCTGTCCCTTAATGGAGTCTAATTTAAATATTTAGCAACAGTAATTACAAATCAGTGGCAAAACAACGGAAGGGTCAGTCCTTTGGCCTCATCCGAGACTCAAAATATATTATAGTTTCGGTGATGCCCAAGTGATGCCCAAGATCCAACTGAAGGAAGGAAGGAAGGAAGGAGAGAAAGAAAGAAAGAAAGAAAGAAAGAAAGAAAGAAAGAAAGAAAGAAAGAAAGAAAGAAAGACTCCACGGGAAAGAAGCCTTTTCGCCGCCCGACAGACAGCTCTCGCCTGTCTGTTAGCCGCTCTCTCTCTCTCTCTCCCTCCCTCCCTCCCTCGGAGGCATTCTGACTCAAAAGGCCTTGTCGACATTGTCTCCCCCTTCTCCTCCTCCTTTCCCTCCTTCTCCTCAACCCCTCCGGGGAGAAGGCGTGCAGAAACACCTGTTCCAATGCAAGGAGCAACAACAACCCACAAAAAAGAGCATTTCTCAGCCTTTGGCCTTCCGCTCGTTGCAAACACTGGAAATCGGGCATTTCCCGTTGGATTCTTTCTGGCCAGAGAGGCTTTGGGGCGGATAGCGCCTGCGGGAGAAGCTCCGCCGTTACTTTGGAGTTTTTGAAGCGGCCGTCTGTCGGGAGAGCTTGAATTGTGCTCTTCCTGCATGGCAGAACGGGGCTGGACTGGACTGGCTTCCAACTCTGGGATTCTGTCATTTTATTATTCCTTTCCCAGGGATGATGTGCAAAAGAATATCCCAGAACAGAGTTGTGCTTCGTGTGTGTTTTTCTTTTGCCGTTTTTGTTGCTTGGAAATAAACTTCTCTAGGCGCGATTCCCCTTCCAAGTCTTCTCCAAGGATAGAACTATTGTGATATATAAATATAACTTGTGATATATAAATATAGCAGCAACATATTGTGGTGCCTCCAGTGTTAGCAGAGCCAAATCCAAGCATTTGAAATGTCAACAAGAGCCTAGAGACTCGACTTTGAGTGTGAGCGAAGGCGACTTGATTCGAAATCGTTCCGGCACAATTTCAACTTTTGTTTTGTTTACTTCCCTTCGAGATGTGAAACCTTGATCTTGACCAGGAAAGTGTCAACTGTCTGGGTCTTAGTCCAGTTGCAAATGCAGAGGGACACAAACAAAACAAAACAAAAACTCTTTTTTATTTTGAAGCATCTCCCAAGTCCCATGATAGGCAATGAGAGCGTAGGAAAATGGCGCCCTGTATATAAAATGGCCAAATGGAATCTGAGAGGGCGAGTTATAAATAAAGTTTATTATTATTATTGACACAAAGACAGAATATGACACAGCCAACGAGATTTATATGCTGAATTTCGCATCACAGAATCACAAGTCGAACAGTTCCCAAGTGTTTATTATTATTATTATTATTATTATTATTATTATTATTATTATTATTATTATTATTATTATTACGGTTCCCGAAGAGATCTCAGGACGAATAGGCAGATCTTTCCCTAGCCCGAAAAGCTTCAAAACAGTCTGAACTCAAAGATTTCGGAGAAATAATATTTAAAAGAGACAAGGGGGGGGGGTCAAAACGTTATTTTGGGCCGCAGCTGCCAGAATTCCCCAGTTAGCGGGTTGGTTAAGATTTGGATTTATTATTATTGGCCAAATCAAGGTTTGCTTTTGGTTTGCGAGTTGGTTAGGAAGATTTGGATTTAGTTATTATTATTATTATATTATATATATTATAAAGTATTGTTAATAATATTAATACAATATTAATAATAATAATAATAATAATAATAATAATAATAATAATAATAGGGAAGTGTTCGACTTGTGATTTTGTGATACGAATTCCAGCATATCTATCTTGTTTGCTGTGTCATACAATAATAATAATAATAATAATAATAATAATAAATAGACAATAGTAATATAAAATTGGCCAAATCAAAGTTTGCTTTTAGTTTGCGGGTTGGTTAGAAAGATTTGGATTTAATTATTAATAATAATAACTAAAGTATTGATATTAATATTAATTATTAATATTCGAGTTGACGTTGCCCAGGAAAACTCTATGAAATGAATGGCACTGAAGGCGCTGAAACACACACTAAAACGATCAGGCGTTGATATAGATATATATATAGGATAGCCCCTGAAGTTTTCCTCAATGTTAGGGAATCCCGGGAATATTTGACAGTTCCAGCGGTCTTAAACTGCATTTATTCCAGATTTAAACCAAATGAGGAAAACTTCAGGGGCTATCCTATATATATATCTATATCCTATATATATATATATATATATATATATATATATATATGATATAGATATATATATAGGATATAGATATATATATAGGATAGCCCCTGAAGTTTTCCTCATTTATATATATATATATATATATATATATATATATATATATATATATATATAAAAATATAAAAATGTACTGTTCCATTAATAAAATACAATGAAAATAAGTCGCTTGATGTAGACTTGGGCTTTCACACTTTCGGTCCCGCTTGCCTGAAGTTCATAAACACAGAAAAACAGACAATATATTCCTGCACTTGAAAAAAAATCAATATAATACTAATTTTTTTTACAAAACTAATTTTGTTTTGGGTGCAGGGAGTATTTGTTTATTTATTGGTCTTTATTTGATTGGATTATAATTGGATTGTTTCTTACTTGGGTGTAGTATTTCGTATTCTTGTATCATTTTATTTCTATACATAATAATATACAATATGATGATGATGATGTGATAAAACGATACATTTTTTAAATTATTATTATTATCTGCATTTATATACCGCTTTTCTCAAAGCGGTTTACAACATAATAAATGACAAAATTCAATGCCTCACATATGTATAGAAAAATATCACATGTTTAAATCAAAAACGTAACTGTAGATTAAACCATTAAAAAGCCTGCCTCTTTCCTCTATTGTGTTGTGGAAGGCTTTCACGGCCGGAATCATTGGGGTTGCTGTGAGTTTTTCGAGCTGTCTGGTTATGTTCCAGAAGCATTCTCTCCTGACGTTTCGCCCACCTCTATGGCAGGCATCCTCAGAGGTTGTGAGGTCTGTTGGAAACTGGGCAAGTGGGGTTTAATAACCTGTGGAATAATGTCCAGGGTGGGAGAAAGAACTCTTGTGTGTTTGAGGCAAGCGTGAATGTTGCAGTCGTCCACCTTGATTAGCACTGAATGGTCTTGCAGCTTCAAAGTCTGGCTGCTTCCTGCCTGGGGAATCCTTTGTTAGGAGGTGTTAGCTAACCCTGATTGATGTCTGGAATTCCTCTGTTTTCTGAGTATTGTTCTTTATTTACTGTCCTGATTCTAGAGGGTTTTTTTTAAAATACTGAGAGCCAGATTGTGTTCCTTTTCATGGTTTCCTCCTTTCTGTTGAAATTGTCCACAAGCTTGTGGATTTCAATGGCTTCCCTGTGTAGTCTGACACGTTGGTTGTCAAAGTGGTCCAACATTTCTGTGTTCTGAAATCATATGTTGTGTCCAGGTTGGTTCATCAAGTGCTCAGCTATGGCTGACTTCTGTGGTTGAATTAGTCTGCAGTGCCTTTCAGGTTCCTTGAAATTCTAACAAGCACTATGTCAGACTTTAGAGAATCCATCGAAATACACAAGCATGTGGGCAATTTCAACAGAAAGGAGGAAACCATGAAAATGAACACAATCTGGCTCCCAACTCTAAAATCAGGACAGTAAATAAACAGCAGCACTCAGAAAACAGAAAGGAAACAATGAGGTTTAGCCAACACCTCCCAAATAAGGATCTCCCAGGCAGGAAGCAGCCAGGCTTTGAAGCTGCAAGGCTATTCAATGCTAATCAAGATGGCCAATGGAATCATTCCCACTTGCCTCCAACCGACTTCTTTCTCCCACCCTGGACATTATTCCACAGGGATATATATATATATATATAAACCCCCACATGCCTAGTGGTGTCATACTGGGAAGGCATGGCATCCCTTTGGAAGGGACTTCTCCTTTGGGTTCTCTAGTCTCCCCTTTTCCTTCTTTAGCCCAATGAGAAAAGAAGTCTTCAATAGGTGGGAAGGAAGGAGGTCTTTCACACTGCTGGATTGACGGATGTGGCCTGATTCCCTTCTTCCTTTTCTTTCAGGAGGATGTTCCCCACTTTCCAGGTGAAAATCTTCGGCATGGACCCCATGGCGGACTATATGCTCTTGATGGATTTCGTCCCGGTGGATGACAAGAGATACCGGCAAGTATATCATATCCCACCTCCCTTTCTTTGAAACTGCATGATATGGCTGGTCAGTGTGGGTTCATGGCATGTGGAAGTATGAGATGGAGGAGAGCAGAATGAGAGCCTTGCTCCCCAAAAAGAGGAGGGATAATTCAGCAGATCATCTGGGATCAGATCCTGGGATATGGGGTAGTATAGAAGGGGCCTGACTGTCCTCAAGGAAGCAAAGCAAGAAAGCCAGGAAACTGGGTTGCTGTGAGTTTTCCCGAGCTGTTTGGCCATATTCCAGAAGCATTCTCTCCTGACGTTTCGCACACATCTATGGCAGGCATCCTCAGAGGTTGTGAGGTCTGTTGGAAACTAGGCAAGTGGGGTGTATTTATATATCTGTGGAATGATGTCCAGGGTGGGAGAAAGAACTCTTGTCTGTTGGAGGCAAGTGAATTACTGTGAATTTGTGATGTTATGTTGACTATTTATTGTTTATGTTTTGTTTTGCACTTTTTGTATTTTGCATGTTACACCTTGAGTGTTCTGTGAGTCATCCGGAGTTCCTCTGGGAGATGGTGGCGGGATATAAATAAAAGTTTATTATTATTATTATTATTATTATTATTATTATTAAAGTATGAATGTTGCAATTAATCACCTTGATTAGCATTGAAAAGCCTTGCAGCTTCAAAGCCTGGCAGCTTCCTGCCTGAAGGCATCCTGTCTTGGAAGGTGTTAGCTGGCCCTGATTGTTTCCTGTCTGGAATTCCCTTGTTTACTGAGTGTTGCTCTTTATTTACTGTCCTGATTCTAGAGTTTTTTTTTTAATTACTGGGAGCAAGATTTTGTTCATTTTCATGGTTTCTTCTTTTCTGTTGATTTGTGATTAATTGCAACATTCCCACTTGTCTCAAGCAGATGAGGGTTCTCTCTCGCATGACGGTGTTTATTTTAAAAATGGTTTTATTTATTTGTTTTTATTGTTTAAAATGTTTTTATTTATTTTTATTTACTGTTTTAAATGTTTTTTTATCCTTTATTGTTTTAAATGTTTTTATTTATTGCTTTGTTCTCTGTGATATAGAAGTTAGTGTGAAGGTTCAAGTCAACACTACTGTGCAGGACTGTGAGGCAAAAGGGAGGGAGAGAGCCACATATATCACACTGTGCTCATTGGAAGGAAGCAGGGTATACATGCGAGATGTATTTTATGCCTGATATTGTGGGCATATTTTAAAAGAAATCCTTCTACAGACTAGAAGTCTGGTTTCCAATAAATACATAAACATCCGTGTGGCTTATTTGTCAGAAAACTACACTGTAAGGCTGCTTTCCTACAGACATCAATCCTATTGAAATTCATTGATCTTTGCCTCGGGCAGCCAGTTTTTTAATGAGAGGTTTCAGGGTGTAATGGCTTCAGTGGGAGACTAGGTATGAATCCCCTTTCAGCTGCAGAAACCTGCTGGGTGACCTTTGGCAAGTCACACTCTCTCGGCCTCAAAGGAAAACAATGTCAACCCCCACTGCACCCGGTCTATGGCCCTGATAGGTTTGCTCTAGGATCTCTATAAGTTAGAAATGACTCAAAGGCGCACAACAACAGACAAGCATAGATGGTAGCGTATTCCTAGTTTTGTTTTTCCCTGTATTACATCACATTTATGTGACTCTAGTCATGGCTTTTAAAAACAAAACACCCTGATAACCTCAAGGAGACATACATGAATAAGAGCACATTCAGAGAATACTCCCCCTGGGAAGTCTCATTCTTTCTCCTTTTATGTTATGCTCTTGCTGACAAATAGCTACAAGATGCCCTCCCCTCTTTTCCCAATAAGTTCTGATGTAAGATCTCCTCCATGAAAGAGTCCTTTTCCCTTCTGGCACTTTTAGCTCATAAGAAGAGCACTTCCTAGTTTGGGTGAATCATGATAACCAGGGATGTGACCCTGATCGAAGCTGATTAATCAATGTAGTAAAAGTCATGGCACAAACCAAAGATTTGCATAGAAACGAAGGCAATAACAGCTCCTGTCTTGATCCAAACACACCCTTTGGATCAATAGAAGATGTTCAGATATTCTTGACAGCTCAATCCAAAACAACATTCTCACATCAGTTAGTTGTTATTGTTTTGAGTCTTTAATTATTTTTGAACTTGTGATGAGCCCATAGGGTTTTATTGGAAAGATTTGTTTAGAGAGGGTTTGCCTTTGCCTTCCTCTGAGGCTGAGAGAGCGTGGTTTTCCCAAGGGGAATTTCACGCCTGAGTGGTGATTTGAACCCTGGTCTCCAGAGTCATAGTACAACCCTCAAACCACCACATTATGCTGTCTTTCTACTTCTAAATAACTGATCCTGGAGGTTACCATCATCATGTAGCTGTAGGAATTATTTCAGTTCCTTCAAAACATGGAAAGTGGGGCCCAGGGTTTTTGATACCTGTGATAAAATGAGGAGAGTCAGGTAATACAAATATTGTTGTTTAGATGATGATGATCTAAATTCCTCCCCTGGTGGCATCACAAGGCCTCTCAATTCAAATTAATCTTCTGTACCTGGGTGGAAAGTACAGAGTGAAATTGTAGGAAAGGTGGGATACCACATTTCTATTCCACCTTTCCTTCAATTAATTTCAGTTATTTTTATCCTCACAACAACCTTGTGAAATAGGGTAGGCCAAAAGAGACCAATTGTCCTAAGGTCAGATAACAGGTTTAGGTCACTATAGAACAGTGGTTTTTTTATTGCTTCTACTATTGTTCCCCCTCCCCCCCCCCCCCCAATTTTATTTGTTCTTCTTTTACCAATTGCTTTATTGTTATTCGCAGATACTGTTTGCCTTGGCTGCATTTTAAAATAATCTTTTTTAAAAATACTGTTGTTTGTGTACTGTTTTGGAAATCATTTTGCATTTATTTTTTCTAAGATGTGTTTTGAAATAGATAAATGAATGTAAATTAGACTGCCTTGGAGTCTGACTCTGTCACCGACAGCCTGATGGTTATCCCAGTCTTGGCTTTTCCCCGACCCAGCTATGCATTTCACAGTTCTTCCTGGCTGGTGGCTGGCAAGGCAGACCCTGCAACACCCGGGAGAGTCCATTACCACCCTGATTCCCCAGCTAGAGGCGCCCAGTGGATGAAGCAGATAGTCTCCTTTGATAAACTCAAGCTGACAAACAATTTGCTGGATGACAATGGACACGTAAGTCTTATCTGGGGAAAGCAGGAGGCTCTTGGGAAATATGAATTTTAGAATACCTGTATTTACATATACATACATCATGAAATAGCTTGGAGATGAGACCCAAGTCCAGACATGAAATTCATGTATGTTTCATGTATCCCTAACCCAAAAATATATTTTAAATAATGCTGTGCATGAAACAAAGTTTGCGTCCATTTGAACCATCAGAGAGCAAAGATGTCATTCTCTCAGCCACCCATGTGAAGAATTTTGAGATTTTGGAATTCCGGATAAGGATGCTCAACTAATACTGCACTCATCCAAAATTTGGAACTGCAAATCATTAAAATAATAATGCTTTTATTACTGTAATAAAACCCCAATCTATTTCCTCTGCTGAACCTTTGAATAGTTAATGTAATTCAGGGGATATTTATCTGAAACTTAGTCTCTCTTGAAAGGAAGCTTTACAGTTTGAAGTGGCTAGGACTTCAATGCTGTGATCGGATAATGAAATTATCCCTAGAGCCCGTTTCACAGAAGGAAAACTGAGGCCTCGAGAGGCTGCCTTGCGCAATGTGTCCCATAGTTTATTGCTGAGCAGGGACTCTGCATCTAGGCTTTCCTCTGCAGTTCACGCTGTTCATTTATCACACTGTTCAGTCAAACTGGATATATATGCATGCTTACTTAGGCTTAGGGCTAAGCTTAATCAATTATGAGATAACTGTATACACGTCTACTTCGATTCCCATGCAAAGGGATCTTGTAGCACCTTTGAGACTGAGAGAAGGAAATCGTAGCATAAGTTTTTGTGAACATAGGAAGTAGACTAGGCCTATGAAAGTTTGTGCTACAACTTCATTCCCTTAGTTAGCAAATGCTAACTGCAGTAGACCCACTGAATCAATTACTGGGTGGTAAATCAACATTATTTTTGATGTCTTTATTATAGTTGAGATTAGCAGTTCAAGATATACGTAAATTACAGGAATGTATTATTAGAAACAAAGCAAGAATATTGTGGAAACAACATAAAAAAAATAAAACAGGCAAGATAGAGATTGGAAGAATCAAGAGGATGTTCATACACTTACAAGGCTGCAGGATTGCAGCAGACATCTCTGGCTTCCTCCTAAAGTAGCTTGCTGCCATAAACCCTTATTCATGTTGTCCATATTTTTGAGTCCTTCTCAGAAAATATCTCAAAGCAAGCAAACAGATGAATTTTGAGTCTCATGCCACCATAAGTTCCCAGCCTGTTCACACCCTGATACTCTCTGATCTGGTGACAGGAGCTTGCATGGGAATTCTTTTCTCATCTTGGTTTAGTTATACTGCAGTAGAATGAATCAGTTAAATGATCTCCCTTGCTCGTTTTATCATTCAGATCATTTTGAACTCCATGCACAGATACCAGCCTCGCTTCCACGTTGTCTATGTGGATCCAAGGAAAGACAGTGAAAAGTACGCCGAGGAGAACTTTAAGACCTTTGTTTTCGAGGAGACCCGCTTCACGGCGGTGACCGCCTACCAGAACCATCGAGTGAGTATCTGGAGCTCATTAATGAGACTCAAACCTTCTCGTACTTCATTTATCAACAACAAAAAGCCCACCTCCCCACCCTGAATTTCCAGCAACATGATGGATGGCGGGCCGGAAAAGAGACGGCAGGAGAGGGAGATTGTTCAGAGCAGTCAATCAGTGATGCCAAAAGGAGAAAAAATGATCCATAAAGTGCTTTAAGGTGACGTGTTTCAGTTTTTTTCCAAAAAGAAAAAAAAATCTGCTCCAGCATGATGAGACTAAACAGAGGGGATTCAGCTAGTTTAGATGGAAATGTAGTATCTTAAAATGGTTTGCAGGCTCCATTTTTACCAGTCATATGAAACAATATTCATACATTTGGCTTGAAACCTTTTTCTCTGTCTACCCTGAAAAACAAGAAGCCAAGTCTCAAAAGGCACTAGAAGGAAATTACAGTATTTATTTCCTTATGTGCGATGATTTTTCCTTATGACTTTGAGTATTTTTTTCTTTATTCATTTATATCCTGCCTTTCTCTCTGTACAAGAACCATGGCAACTTGTAATATAAATTAAAGCCAAATACAGCACAAAATCAATCATACTGTTAAAAATATCAGAAGAGTAAACATAATATGATATTTTAAAAAATTAAATAAAATCATTTAAAAGCATTTAAAATTTATGAACGAGGGAAAATATAGCACTCATTCTATGGCAATATGTTAATGGCCAAAAACCTGTCAAAATGATAAGACTTTTTCCTGCCAGTGAAATGAGAACTGGGACTGAGCCAACCAAGTTTCTGATGGGACAGAATTCCATGACCCAAGAAGTCGCCACCAAGAAAGTGGTAGCCAGTAAAGCAGTTAGAATCATAGAATCATAAGAGTTGGAAGAGACCGCATGGGCCATCCAGTCCAATCCCCTTCTGCCATGCAAGTAAGGCACAATCAAAACACTCCCGCCAGATAGCCATTCAGCCTCTGCTTAAAAGCGTCCAGTGAAATAGCCTCTACCAGGCTCCAAGGCAGTGAATTCCAGTGAGTTGTAAAAGGAGGATTAAACATTCCTTGTAAACAAGTCTCGTCACAGACAATTGATCACTGAAAGTTATGAAAATTTTCTAACCTTGACACTCCAAGAAGGACTGGAGCTATTTTAAAACCATGTCTTTAAGTTCTAACCCCAGAGAGTGCTCAGGAAAAATCCCACAGTTTAAAAATGGAGGTTCAGGAGAACCAATAGCAATTGACTCTTCCTGTCCAAACTCCTGGACCATGTTGTCCAGCCAGGCAACCAAGCTGTTTCCATCCCACAATCAAGGCTAAAAACAGACTGCAATAGATCTAGACTATTGCATGGACTGGATGACTCTTGTGGTTTCTTCCAACTCTGATTTTATGATTTTAGACTTTTTGTTTTACCCAGGAACCTCAGAAGCTGGGAGGTCGCCATTCTCTCCAACAACTTGCCCGAGAATGAGACATTGTAAACTTGCTCATTTTTTTTTTCCGTGTCAGTAATCACCTAGTACAGTAAAGTTCAGGGACATCTTTTTCAGCATCGTCCTTTCCACCATCTTTATTCAAAAGACCCAAACCCTGCCTTGCTGGAACAAGTCCTTGGCCACTGGCCTTTCCCACTTGGCCAGTTCCCCTCTGGTCACATTTATGAGCCAGGAATGGCAAGGATCCAGCACAGTTGGGATGACTTGCACCTCTCCAGGCATCCTGTCCACACCCTCTGGCTGCACAAACTGAAATGTCTTTTGCAAGCCGAGGCTAAAGTTATATCCACGGGACTTATACAATGACTGCATCCAAGTTGAAGCAGATGTGTCTGCAGTGTTACGCAGATTCTTAACAGTGGGCTGTCAAGAGGTCTGCACTCAGTAGCCTCCTGTGAGATTCACAGGTTTCATATGCCAAAATGCTATCACTTATGCTAGATTGCTGAAAACTGCTTCTGGACACTTTTATGCAGGCAAAACTTGGGAAAGCTGACAGTTTTGGACTACAGCACCCACTTCCTCTCAGTTAACATAACTGCTCAGCAATTCTGGGAATTGCACTTCCCCTCCAAAAGTTTCCAAGCAATTCTAGAAGTTCTAATGATACTGGTGGGATTTACTTCCAAGTAAAATGTAACTGATCTACACACTGGGTTTAAATGCTTAAAATGGATCCATCCATTCACAAATGGAATGCTGCCTCTTCCAATAAAGCTAATAATAGTCTCGAGAAGTTCAGGTTTTTTCTTCTCCAGCCAATGGCCACTCTTAAATCCAAACAGTGATCAAAAGGAGAATGGGAGCTATGCTGAAATAGAAACTGAGCCTGAATTATGCTCTGTAACGTCCCTAATGAATTCTCAGATTTGACTCAAATTCAATTGCATTTGTGTCCTGCTCTTTCTCAAACAAGGACAAAAGATAGAAAGAGCAGCAACCCCACAAAAGTCAAGTAAGCAACTTAGTTTCAAAGGGTGACTTGATCAGAGTAGCTTCCTTCTAGTTGAGCTGTGAACCTCAATTACTTATTCAAAATCAGTTGCATATTTCTTGGCACTTAAGAAGTGCCAAAGTCATAATCATATGAACTGCTTACTCCAGTTTAGGTTCAATAAGACTAACCCAAAGAATGCCTGATTTGTGGGTTTTTCCAAGTATTACTAAAGAATAATTTTGCCTATTAAACTGCCTAAAGAAATATAGCCTTAACAGAATTGTCGACATCTTGACTTAAAAAAAACTTCCAGAATCTTTTGGGTCAAGGGAAGCCATGACTGCTTGGAAAATAAACTCTTGGAATCTCTAAACCACTCTAGGCTTGCTCAGGAATACCATGAGTTATAATCCAAAAAGTAACTTTTCCAAGCTTTGGAAGCAATAAAAACTATAGGTTTGAACCGGGATTATTTTTTAAAGTTTGAGTGACCTATTGAGGGCTCTTGTGAGAAAAGAATCCACATGACGTGGCGAGCTTCATCTCACTGTTTTCCTGCCCAGCCATCCCTTTCTGCATGGCTGGCAATTCCTCCCCCTGAATAACATTGCATTCAGCCTCTTCAATCTCAGTGCAAGTTCTGCAGACTGTCTGGGGAAATATGCTCCTTCTCTCACAGTTTGTCTGCTAAACCCGTTGCTTGGTTTCTGAAGGAATTTGATCACCCTGGGAGGCCTTGCTGTATTATTCTTCCAAAAGAAGCTGGCAAGAGTTCTATGCTTTGCCATTTTCCTTTTTCAAATCCTGCAAAAAATATCCATGGAAGTCAGAGAGACATCATGGCTTCTGTACAGCTCCAGACCTATCTGAGGAAGTGTAAGCAGCACACACCCCAGACTGTGCAATTCTCAAAAACTGGCTGGTCTGGAAACCCACTCTCAGTCAGAACTGGCTTGGTTATCCTTTCGTCTTGCAGCAAATATCAGTCTGGAGGAGTCTAGTATATCTTAATGTACTGGAAATGACATTGCAGAAAAAGATACTACATTTTGTTTGTGTGCATGGGCGAGAGAAAAATGACAAGACAGTTTTGAAGATGACTTGTCAAAATAAATAATGATGTGGTACATACACCACGGCGTTCCATGCAGTCATGCTGGCCACTTGACCTTGGAGGTGTCTACGGACAATGCCGGCTCTTCGGCTTAGAAATGGAGATGAGCACCAACCCCCAGAGTTGGACACGACTGGACTTAACGTCAGGGGAAACCTTTACCTTTACCTTTACCTACATACACTTGATTGACTTAAGGCCAAAATAATAATGTTGTTCAACCCAATGCTTAACCCACTAGCACTTTAACCTTCTAAAATGCCTCTCAAATTGGAGAATGCCTTTGAAATTATGTCTCCATCCCAGGACAAAATGAATTTACCTCTCATGTGGTCATGAATATCACAAGTTTAATCTATTTTCTTACATGCGATTAGTTTCCCTGGAGATATATAAGGATGTGCAAAACACTAAAGGTAGCTGGAAACATGTGGGCACTTAGGAAGGAGTGCACCAAGAGTGCACCCATGCAATATGGCAAAGCCTTAGGTTGCATCAGTGATGGGTTTATCCATAAGTAAAATAAGATGCAGATTAAAGCCTTGGTGTGATATGTCTTCAAGTCACCAGTCGACTTGCAGAAAATGTGGAGCTTTTAAGTACAAAAAAGACTCATTTTCAATCTCAGAAAGGCTACTTTTTGGACTTGCGATTCTTAGAAACCTTGAAAAGCCATCGGTGAGCCATGTATTGGAGGAATTCAGGGACTTTTTGTCCACAGAGTGTCTTTCGAGGCTCTGGCTGGATAGGTGTTTATGAAACTTTTCTAAGGTTAAAAGTGCCACGACTTACAGAGGCAAGTGGAAGAGTGTTGATGAAATATGTCTCTGTCTGTTCTGTTTCAGTAGAGGAGAGCAATCAAGAGGGAGTTGTGCGATTGCAATTTGATGATCAGAAGATCAGCAAATAGCGGTCCTTAGAGTAAGCGGCTGTGCCTTTAAGAGGCTCTGGGGCCCTCCCAGGCGGGCCTTGGCATGATGGCTCAGGACAGCTGCGTCTTCTCTTCTGCTTTCTATCACTTTGACCTCTAAGGCTGGAACTGTCACTAAGGGGCTTAAAGTTTGTTTTTCAACCCATTCCGGAAACTCACAATCACATACTTTATCCATGGATTTGCTTAAATATAAGGGGGGAAATTGCCCTGCCTTTCTCCCTGGTGCATTCAAAAAATACATGGTTACTCTGAGATGATGCCATGAGGGAAGTTACTTAGCAATGGCTGGAGAAGGGAGGCATAGAAAGGGGCATTTTCTTACAAACGTGTTCACATTTCAGGTAGATCACAGCTCGGGGCCTGCCTCTCTCCCAGCGCTGTGAATTTGTGTTACGTAGAATACAGTGCTGCATTTGGGAGCAGAGAGAAAACCAAACTACAACTCTCAAAATTTCATAGCACTGAGCCATGGCAGTTAAAACAATGTCAACTGCAGTAATTCTACAGTGTAGATGGTGGTGATCATAAGAGGAATTGGATCCAAACCAACCTGTTCCACAATTCTTAAGTGAATGGGAAAATTGGATAGTATTTTGTCCTCTGGATGATGTACATGTTTGAATTATTGTGATACATTTTTTTTCGTGTCAGGAGCGGCTTGAGAAACTGCAAGTTGCTTCTGGTGTGAGAGAATTGGCCGTCTGCAAGGATGTTGCCCAGGGGACGCCCAGATGTTTTGATGTTTTTTACCATCCTTGTGGGAGGCTTCTCTCATGTCCCTGTGATACAATTATTGGTGCTAAAACAGGTTCCAAGAAGGGTGTTGGGCGATTTCAGAGCCATTTATAAATGTATATCTTGAGACAATTACATTTCACAATGTTCATTTTAATGCCAATTTGAAACAAGTTTGCAGGCTAATGGGGCAGAGTGAAACAGATGTATAAATATACAGGCTGGAAACCTTTCCACTCTCTGTTTTAATTGATACCATTGTTCCTCGAGTTCTCTAAAGTCTCTCCCCTTCCTCAAATCTCTTTCTTCAGATCACCCAGCTCAAGATTGCCAGCAACCCTTTTGCTAAAGGATTCCGAGACTGTGACCCTGAAGACTGGTAAGGCTGTTGAGTCCTCCCACCCTTTTGCATTCCTCTACTAAATTCCGTTTCACACTACACAATTCTAATGCTATATTCCACTCTAATGGTCATGGCAACTTCCTATGGAAGGGGGCCATTTGAATGAAATGGTGAGTCTTGCAGAAGCAGAACATTTATGGGATCCTGGCTATGATGTATGCATTTCTTATGCTGATATTGGAGTAAAATAGGGCCTGACTGGATGTGTGAGTCAGATGTAGGAGTTGATGCAAGATGGGTCTCTAGAATGCGATGGCAGGAACTCCATGGTCAAATCTCTAGTCATATTTGAAACTGGTCCAAAGGTTTAATCTATTAAAGAATAAACCTCATGCAGTTATTTTAAGGTGTCTTTCAAGAGTTTTTCAAACCTATTTTGAATGTCTGAATCTTAACTGGAACAGGATCACAATGCTGCAAGAGGACAGCCAAGTGTCTTTCTGAAAATGGTTTCATTAGTAGGCAGATCCTAAACAAAATCCGAACCTTTTAAATAACATGTTGGCAGGGTATAAGTTCCTGAACTTACCATGGAAATAGGAAGGCATAGATAATAGCAAACCCTATTGAAATGGATGACTTCTGTCAAATGTTATCATAGCATTGCTTTGGAAGACCTAGGGCGCTTCCAGACAGTACCAAATCGCAGGTTTTAGGGCCCTCAGCTTAAGCGACTGAGCGGGGAAAGGAAAGGGCCTGGGGCTGTTAGGAATTGTGGGAGTCAAAGTCAAAAACACCTGGAGGGCCGAAGTTTGCCCATGCCTGATATATACATTATTTGGAGAAACCTCCTCCATTCTGGCCTCACTAGATACATTGGACTACAACTTCCAGGCAGCTTTGCCATCTCCCTGGCGGTGTTGGCCATTTTGAGGGTGTCAGGTTAAGGTCGACTGATTTTCCTTTTCCATTTTAAAAGCATTTCCCTTTCTTACAATGCAGGACAACCTCATTCTTCTTTTCTTTCCCTCCACTATAGGCCCAGAAATCACCGACCTGGGGCCCTCCCTCTCATGAGTGCCTTTGCCAGATCCCGAAACCCTGTGTCTTCTCCAGTGCATCAGAATGGAACTGAGAAAGGTGAGTTTTGGTGGAAAATATACTTTTAACATCTCAAGGGACCCCAGCATTGTTTCTTTTTCGAGGGAGGACACTTTACATTGGCAGGCAGGTTGTTCTTAATTTTGCCTATTTGCAGGACCTTCTTAGGGGAGGATAAATTGTTAATTGTGAAGACTCTGACAACGCAATTCAGGGGGCTTAGACCCCACCAAGTCAAGAGTGGGGGTCCAAGTCTCCCCTGTTTCCCTTATCCCCATTCCAAAGTCCTTGAATCTATCTCTCATACACCTCAAAATAATGAGTTTCCTGTGCTCATCCAGATTTTGCTCTCCTTTGGAAGGAGGCGTTTGAAGGCTTATTGAAGCTGTGTAATTCCCCTCTTTGTTTCCAAATATTCTGTCCATATACATTATGTCAATGCTTGAACAATTTCCTGAGTTTCTCCTGCTTGGGACATTCTTGAAGCACAATTTCTCTATTTCTGGCACAATTTGAAACTGGATTTTCCGTCCTTCAAACCAGGGAGGCCCTATTCATGATGGCGTGGAGGGAGAAACATCTTTCTCCCTCCTACTGTAAGCTGTCATTTTTATTTGAACATTGCTAGGTGACATGATGCTAAAACATAGCCTTCCTTTCTCACTAATTAGTTAATTTATATATTGCCTTTTCACAAATGAGCAGCATACAATGCTCTCCAGCTCACCGATCAATCCTTAGAGCATCCCTGCTAGAAAAGAGAGTGAGTGGTTTAAGGCTGCCCTGTGAATGTCATGGTTTAGTCAGAACCTGCACCTGGATTTTTCCAGTCCACCACTCTGATAACTACAACTCACTATTTCTCATGCTTTGGCATGGCAACAACTTTCAGAGTACCAGCCTTGCTATTACCTAGCACTGCCAGACGTACAATAAATCCCTCCCCCAGGGATCCCTTGGCACATTGAAGACTAAACTGGGCAATCGTGGCATCACTTGTCTGCCAAGAACATCTGTTAGAATAACTGTGCTAGCCCCTCCAGGTGCCAGAAGATCCTCCCTGGGTGCTGTTAAGTTTTACAATAGGATTTTAGAATCAAGGACCTCGCTCTGCTAGGGAATTCACCCTGCACCCAATCTTTTAAATATTCACTTGGCTTTCAGTGGTGTGACACATAGGAACTGAAAATTAAGGGTGATTAATAGTCATATTTGCTAACTAGTTGAGGCACAGCGCCTGGATATTTGCCAGTATGGTTTATAGGCTTACAAGAAGAAACATCTCATTCACAAAGGGAAAGGAGTTGAAGAGGGATTTGGAGCTTGGGAGCCGTATCTCCTTTGCTTTGTTTCTACAGGTCACTCTGGTGATTCTTCTAGGCATTTGCTGTTAAGGCAGACACATTCCAAGCGCTTACTTGCTTGAGACAGCAAGCTGTGTAAATGGACTATTTATCCTCTTTAAGCAACTGGGCCTAAAGTTGTTCTTCACAGCTGTACCCTCAGTCTAGTGCTCTCAGTTTGCATAAAAACATGATAAATATTCTGTATTGGGTGCAAAAGAAGCCTCCCAGCAATGAGATACTGCATTGGACATCCTGATATTGTTGTACAGTATTTCATTTTCCACAATCATTCATTTTTAGCTGTGTTGGTTAAATCTTGAGAGGAGTTTCTGTCTGACACAATTTGAAAGGCCAGATAATAATAATAATAATAATAATAATAATAATAATAATAATAATAATAATAATAATATTTTTTGTATGCCGCCTCCATCTCCCCAATGGGGACTTGGAGCGGCTCACACGGGGACAAGCCCAATACAATCATATAATATCATAAAATCAACAGTTAAGACATCAAAGAATGCGTTTAAAAAACAAATCAACAAGAGTTGCAATAATAGTGGGTGCATTCTGCAGCTGCTCTACTGTGGCATAGTAGTCGTCATTTACACAGCATTCATTTTATGTACTGCTAGTTTAAAGTCACTTACGCCTACGTTGTTGTTTGCTTTCAAGTCATTTCTGACTTAAAACTACCCTATTATGGGGTTTTCCTGGTAAGGTTTGCCCAGAGGGTGTTTGCCCTTGCCTTCCTCTGAGGCTGAGAGAGTGTGACCCACTCAAGGTCACTCAGATTCTGGATGAATCTTGCCAGGAAATCCCTGTGAGAGGTTTGTTTTAGAGCTGCTGTAAGTTGGAAATGATTTAAAGGCAAAAAACAAAAACAAAAAAAACAACAGCAACAACATAGATAATTGATCATGCTACCTAAAGGATTCTGGGAGCCACAGTCCAAAAAGTAATTTTTCCAGCTCTGATAATGGCTTGCCTTTACAGTGTTTAATGTTGTATCTTATGTTTAAATGCACAAACACTTGATTTTTGAAATGTTGAACTAGGATTAATTTTTAAAAAATCAAATGAGTAAAATATCTCGAACGAGGAATTTGGGGGAAAATATGTGTTTATTACTGATACGTTTGCTTCTGGTGAATGTAATACCATTTTCCATCTAAATATTTTTTCTGAAAAAAATAAAAATGAAACCCTAACAAACACCTTTTTAAAACCACATCAACAAAAAGTATGCGATTCAGTAGGTAGATTTCACCTCCTGCTACTCCCCTCCCCAAGTTCCCCATTAGGAATCTTTCCTTGATTCCATTTCCATTACACAGAGTAAACAATTGCACAGAGAAAGCTGGGGGCCCTTTTCCCCAGCACACTCCAGGCCGATTTAGAATAAAAAGAAGTCTCTATTTGTTTAGTGTTATACAATTGCAAAAATTTCAAGCGTGTGCAAACTTGTCACTCAACTCAGCTCTATTTATCACAGTCAGAATGTCTCGTCCCAGGAGGGCAGATTTCTGCCGAACGCAATGTTAAACACTTCATTTCAGAAAGAAAGTTTTTTAAAAAGCTGCTATTTCTGGCATTCCTCTCCTTGTCTCTGTTAACATAATATCGTTGCACTAAGGAACAACAACAGAAAAGCTCTCCTTTTGTTTTGCGTTTGTTTAAAAACAGGGTGACATTGACCTGAGTAGTCTCTATAGGTGGGTGGGTGTGCATGTGTGCCGAAGGTATGTCTAAAACCTGACGCTGTGCTTAAAGAAATAAAAAACCAACCACCTCCTTTAGTCCTTTTGGAGTAGCTGCAATTCCTCTAAGACACATGTGTCAAACTCAAGGCCTGTGGGCTGAATCCGGCCAACCATATCATTTTATGTGGCCCTCCCGATGCTGGCCTACAATTCCTGTATTTCTCATTATGAGATCTCATGACTAGAACATGGCAGATAATCAAAAGTGATGCGAGTTGTCATTTAATAACTTCTGGGGACCAAACTGGGTAAAAACTAAAGAGCACCAATCACCATGTAAAATATATATATATAGTTGGCTCTCTGTATCCACAAAATCTCCTTCTATGTATTCAGTGGTCATTTTAAGGCAACCATAAGGTAGGTGTGGCCCTCAGTGAAAATGAGTTTGACACCCCTGGTCTAAGACTAAGAAATATATGCTGTGATTCTGTATCACAGTCTACTTGCACAACCATTTGCACAGTTTCCAACCTTCACATATGTGAAGGTGCATATAAAGGCACCAGCACGTGTCCCAATATGCTTTGGGCTCTACATTGGCAAGCTGGACATTGGAAGTGCCTAGCACATTGGCACATAAGGGTCACTTTGCTGACTCCCATGTTGCAACATCATGGTGGCCATTGGTTGAATACAGACATCGCAAAATTGCTCAGTTCTATTTTCTGTCTGTGTAAGTCCCACACTTAATTCTCGATTGCAATATCCACTAACAGTACACTCTACAAATCTTGTAGATTTCTTGGGCTGCAAATACACTGTAGTGGTCATGTTTGCTTTGAATTGTAACTTTTGAAATGCAATCACATGTGTCCTGTAGTGTCTCAACAATACCAGTCAGGTGTTAGCACCAGTTGTATCAGCTCTGAAGCATTCATTTTTTGGACTACAGATTGCCCTGGTCTCCATAAATACGGGCCATCAGGGCTGTAGAACTGTAAGAGGACTAATCTACCATGAACTGCATCTGTGGCAAAGTTAGACAGCACTGAGCTCCTTGACTTTTCTTTGTGTTGTCTGGTTCTCTCTCCCAATGCTGGATTTGACCAACTCCCTGACAACTGACTGATTCTTCTGCATTCTCCTCCTCCTTCTCTGGCATGCCTTGCAGATGCAGCAGAAAGTCGGAGGGAATATGAGCGGGAAGCAGCCGGTGGGACCCCTCTCCACGCAGATCCCGCCCACCAGCAGCTCATGTCGAGGGTCCTGAGCCCGGCGCTCCCTGTACCTGGGGGAGGAGGCCTGGTCCCACTCCCCAGTCCAGCGGGCAGCCGGCCCAGCCCCCCACACCACGAACTGCGGCTGGAGCCTTCGGCTTCGGAGCCCCTTCACCACCATCCCTACAAACACCCAGTCTCGGCCTACGACCATTACCTGGGAGCAAAGAGCCGGCCCACACCCTACCCTTTGCCCAGTATCCGGGGACACAGTTACCACCATCACCACCACCACCACATGAATCCAGCTGCTGCTGCAGCAGCGGCTGCAGCTGCGGCCGCGGCCAACATGTATTCCACTGCGGGCGCTCCGACCAGTTATGACTATGGACCAAGATAACATCTCTGAAGCCAGGTCCTGGAGCTCTGATGGGCTTTCTGCATGGTTTGAGTTGCTCAGTAGCATTCGGTTTTTTTGGAGAGCACTATTTTGTCAAAAGAACCGGCCCCCTAGACTCCCTGTTTCCTTCCTCTCTCACACAGGTTTTCTCCTCCTCCTCTTCCTTCTTGTTCCCACTTGCACCATCAGATTCATCATTCAAGACTGGGTTTCTTTCTTTCCTTCCTCATCCCGGGGGATGAAATGACCAGCCCATTTTCCTTGGCAGACCAGGCGGGTGTGATGGATGGAGGCTGGGGCTTCCGCTGAAGTGTTCTGCTCCACCTGCTTCCATATCTGAACGATGCTGTTCTCTTTTCTCCAACCTTTCCCTGGACACAGTGATTGGCAGCTGGACTCTTTTCCTTTGCTTTCTAAATGAAGCCATATGTTGCATTATTCCCTTGCAGCTGTCATCATAGTAACCTTTCAGTGACTATGCACTTCTTTCCTTCTTCAGAGTGCCCAGTGAACACCACAGTTTATAGGTAGGTCAGGCCATCTTGTCAATGGGACTGCAGACCAAGAGGGTAGAATTTCTGTTTTGGCTAACGCTAACCCGAGGCTGTCTGTGGTGGTATAAACCAGGGATAGGGAGCATGTGGCCCTCCAGATGTTGCTGGAATTTAGTAGCTCTGGTTCCTAACCATTGGTGAAAAAGGAGAGCTAAAACGAGGAAGATGCCAAGTGATGTTTTCAGTGACTATTTGGAGTCTTTTCTCTATGTTGCTGCTTAAGTGTCCCCTTTTAGTTTATACCACCAAAGTGGACAACATTATCTATATCAGCTCTCAGATAACACATTTGCTAGACATAAGAAGATTCTGTGGATTAAGATGTACATCAGCTGCCTGTGAGAAATAAGAGATCTCAAAGACAGTTTGATCCAAAATCCTGCTGATATAGACCATCAATCGCTACAGCATCCCCAATAGATTTTTTGAAGAGCATTCCTGATACTTTACCTGTTCCTACAATATCCACAATAATGAGGCCATGGATCCTGTGTTTCAAAACCTCCAATGAAGAAAGAATCGATGGCCTTCCTGGGCATCTCTTCCACCCTTGAACTGCTGGTATCATTAGAAAGTTCTTCCTAATATTGAAATGAAATCTCCTTTTTGGGAATTTATTTATTTATCAATTCAGAAGCGAATTGAGGATACAGTTATAATTTATTTAAAAACACAAACAAAGTTTAAAACTTGGCATTCTACTAGATTTCCTTTGACCAGAAGATGGTGTTGCCATAAGAAGATCCTTCATTGTGCATGTGGCAGGGCTCAGGCTCCATTATAGTCAGTGGTCTGTGGTTTGCTTTTCTCTACACTCGCATGTCGCGGACTCCACTTTGTAGCCCCCATTTCCTAAGATTGGCTCTGCATCTCTTAGTGCCAGAGTCCAGTCTGTTCTGGGAATTTGAATCTCTTGATTCAAAACCAACCTTCAGCAGAACAGGAGATGCTTCTTCACTCCATGGAGAAAGTGATCCATAGATATTTGGTTTTCTGGGATATGGCTTTAGGGGCCATAAGAATATAGTCTCGGTCTGTTCAGGTCATTGTACCATCACAATCCCTATCTCGCTTAAACATACTTAGGCTTTGCATGTGGCTTCCTCCTTATTTCTTTCCCGCACTTTCAGTTCCGCAGGCTGCTTCTTGCTCCTTTTCACAAACATCCCTTATTCCCTCACCATATTTGTGACTAATATCTGCCTCACATTCAGCAAAAATTTCTTTGAGTCCAGAAGAGTTTGGTAAGGTTCTGTCACCCAAAACTGCACAACACTCCTGGATCCAAGCGAAAGTATTTTGCAAAGGGGGGGGGGATACATTTTAAGCATTATTTTGATATTTGCAGTGGAATTGTAAGTTCTTTTGGTTGCCGTACTAGATTGTCAAGTGACTGTTGTTCAAAAGACTGACGTACCTTGTCTCATTGCGAGCTCAAAAATGCTCTGCCTGTGCAACCTTTTGCTTTGCTATTGCCACTGGATGGTCGACTGGATTCTCCCTTTCTGTTACATGGATGTGTGCCAAAGCTTTTGGTCATACCTATTGTGATGTGGGTATATTTATTCTGAATTGTTTCTCTCTCTCCCCCCCCCTGCCCCTAGCAGTTCTGCAAGTCATGATGGTGTTGTTGTTGCTGGGTTTTTGTTTTTTGTTTTGGTCCTGGATAGTTGCAGTGTAAAGAGAGAGAAAAATGAAACTCAACCAAAGAGTCATATCTGCAAAAACTGTAGATAATCTGTAGATATGTGTAGATAATGTATAGATGAGCTTACCATGGTTACATTGGCGGGAAGGGGGAAGATGGCAAACCATAACATTTATAAAAGGTATTCGTCTTACTCCTTTCTCCATCTCTTGTCTTATTGGGTTGTCTTTTAAACTGGCCTGTATATCATTGCGTGTTATAACATTAAAACCGGAACATGGAAGTCAATGTGTTACAATGTACACTCTTGGCTGCGATACATTGCCTTTTTTTTGGTAACAAGGTTGTCATGTCAAAAGTGGCATAAAAAGATGACACTGTTCTATGGGTGCAACATTGTGGTCGTAAAGAAGAGCTCACCCATGGTGTTGGACTCCAGTCCCTATCAGCCCCAGCCACATAAAACCAATGAGGAGGAATACTGGGAGTTGCAGTCCATCATCATCTGGAGGCCTACATTTTGCCCACTTTGACAAGTGACATTTTCTACAGTCCGGCCCCCATATCCATAGGGGATACATTCCAAGACACACACATACACAGTAGATACTAGAAACAGCAGATAATAGCAAGCCTTGTTTTGACTATACTTAGGATAGAAACATACAATGGAATAACACTGGAGGACATAAAGAGGCCCACAAATACTAATTTGGAGGGTGGGTAAGTGAAAACATGAATACCAAATCCATGAATATGAGGTCAAAGTTAGCTTTGAAGGGCCTTTTCAGAGACACCGTAGGAACTTCTCAAGCTTTCTGCCTGTCTGTTAGTAATCCGAAAGTAATGATCACAACAACAAAAATAGCAAACAATGCATTACTATCCCAAACAACTACTGTCAAACTTGATTTTTTTTTTGGTGGGGGGGACAGTTTTCAAGCTCCAGCACTAGCCACATCAACAGATTTCACTCTCTCACAAACACACAAATACACACTGGCCTCCAGTCCAGGAGGTTCATTTCTCTGGCCACCGCTCAGATTCTAAAAGGTTAAAAGGTGCTCCAAGCAGTGTTTTACATGGTCTGTCTCATAAGATTAGTCCTTGTGGATATCTGTGAATGTCACGGCAGCCTAGGATGCCGTGCAAGTGAACAGTGGCTCTCCTGCTCTCAATCCGGGCTGTGGCGCAGGTGGGAGAGCAACCCAGCTGCAACCAGCTGCAATGAATCATTCTGACCAGGAGGTCATGTGTTCGAGGCCCGCTCGGAGCCTATGTTTGTCTTGTCTTTGTTCTATGTTACAAAGGCATTGAATGTTTGCCTATATGTGTAATGTGATCCGCCCTGAGTCCCCTTCGGGGTGAGAAAGAAGGGCGGAATATAAATGCTGTAAATAAATAAATAAATAAATAAATCCATCTTGCAAGCGCCCACATCATGTACCAATTTCCCATGCTACCCACCCATGGGTCTTCCATTATTAATTAATAATAATAATAATTTATTTGTTTGACCAGTCATATGACCATTTCAAAGTGCAACATAAATAAAAACAAGGCAAAAAGGATGGGAGGACAGGCAGCTGACCATCTGTTTGCCGACAAAATCTTATTTTCCTGATTCTTCTTTCAGGAAATGTGCTCTTTTCTTGATAGGGTCGTCCATTAAATAGGAAGATATTGTACAGTAGTCATGTTGACTATGGTCAATATAAGCCTTTTGGGTCTTAAACAGGGTTGTTCCCTATCACCAACCATGTGGAACTGATAGTGATGGGTTTTGAACCCAGAATCTTTGTGTATATAACAGGCACTCTCCCCACTGGCTGCATAATTTCGAAGCAGAGGATTGCTGGACAAATCTAAAATCAGGAAACTGCTCTAGCATGAATCTTGCCGAGCACTAATTTGGTACATATTTTGCAAAATGTCAGCCCTTGAAGCCTAAAAAGGATAAAGATAGTAAAGCATAAAGCTTTGTGAAATGTTGGATAATGCCAAGGGCACAGGCCTTGATTCCAGATAAGCCCATGAAGAGTTGTAAAAGGATGATGGACGAATAAGGACACTAACTGTAAAGAGCTACCAGTCTCAGACGGCTCATACAATCTGACAGAAGGCAACCAGGAATCTCTGGTCCCTATGTGTGAAGGCACAGAAGAAAGCCCAGTAAAGATCTCTGATCTAATTGGATAAGGAAAATGTTTATATACACAAATTAACTGGGTTTACATAAGCAGACGCTTATGTTTAAGTTCCTCCATGTGTTCGGTATCGAGATGCCTGCTAGGGAAAAGCAGAAGATGTAAAGGCACAGTGAACGTGGGATTCTGTCCATGGGATCCAAAATGAACGGACTGTAATGTGCGTAGACAACAAAGAGTCTATTTCCTCCCATGTATTTTTGTATATCTCTTATTTTATAATAAAATAATCCAAAAGACCAACAGAAATCCTGTTCATTCTCCCTGGCAAAAAGCAGAAGAGCGTATGGCGGGAGAGAGCTCAGAGAATGGAAGAGGAAAGGTGCCGATACGAGTCTATTTACAAAGATCTGGATTCTGGCCAACATAAACAGACATCAAGTCAGAGAGAGGAAGAGTGTTCTTCTAGTTTTGTCTTCTTTCTGATATACTCATTTCTACGAACAAGTATTTTGGTGTGCAATCCGAAGACCTAATCCTGCCTGAAATGGTCCAGAACTTTACAGCGAGATCATCCAGACCATCTCTTTGGGCCGAATGTTAACCCAGGTTTCGCCTTGACACAGCTCGAAATCCACCCGCTTGCAAATGAGGCACATATGTGTGTGTAATATACCTATTATATCCCCTTTCATAGCCTATGACACTCACACACTTTGTATATGTCACATCTGTTTTGCATATACGGACAACAGATTTAGCTGACCCGTCTCTGACTAAATGAAGATAAATGTGGCCTTTTTTCTCTTCCAGATGGGAAAGGAAACGTGTTTCCAGATTTTTCTTGAAAAAGAAACATATACAGCACAGCCTATATTAAAATAATTACAATACATCATTCTCATTTATTTCCATTAAGTGGATACATTTTTAAAATAACTGCAGATGGAACAAGGAAGAGAGGGACCGCAAACTTGACTCGGGAGACACACGGCAGGTTCTGCATTCGGCATCCTTACTCCAGTGATGATTTAGTTTCATGATGATGCGGTAGCTCAAGGGTGGGCAAATTTTGGGGGGGTGATAGAGAGAAGAAACTGAGCAGCTATCCTTAAGAATTGAATCATCTTCTTGCAGTTGTTGCCAAGGTTCAGTGGTAGCTACTGAGTCTCTGGTATGAGAGGGTGCCAAGGTGTCCCCATAGAGCTCTATGAAACCACACATTAGAGTGTCTCTGGGCATGATGTCAAAAAAGTCTAGACGGAAGAGAAATGGGACAAATGAAGCGCGAGCAAGAGGTGGCCTCCTTATTTGATATGAGATGAGATGATACTACTTCTTTCTTATGGACATTTCCCTGCAGATCGACGCGAGGAACAACGACATATAATGCAACCAACACATCCGATAAAAGAGCAAATAAAACCAATACATATTAAAATCAATCAATCAATCAATCAAGATTGTAAAAATAATTTGAAAAGGCGTACTATGGAATAAGGGGCCCCTGGTGGCACAGTGTGTTAAAGCGCTGAGCTGCTGAACTTAGAATCATAGAATCATAGAATCATAGAATAGTAGAGTTGGAAGAGACCTCATGGGCCATCCAGTCCAACCCCCTGCCAAGAAGCAGGAAATCGCATACAAAGCACCCCCAACAGATGGCCATCCAGCCTCTGTTTAAAAGCCTCCAAGGAAGGAGCCTCCACCACAGCCCGGGGGAGAGAGTTCCACTGCCGAACAGCCCTTCTCACAGTGAGGAAGTTCTTCCTGATGTTCAGGTGGAATCTCCTTTCCTATAGTTTGAAGCCATTGTTCCGTGTCCTAGTCTGTGGGGCCGCAGAAAACAAGCTTGCTCCCTCCTCCCTATGACTTCCCCTCAAAAGGTGCCAGGTTCAAATCCCGGGAGCGGAATGAGCGCCCGATGTTAGCCCCAGCTCCTGCCAACCTAGCAGTTCGAAAACATGCCAATGTGAGTAGAAGATAATGTGGCGGGAAGATAACGGCGCTCCATGCAGTCATGCCAATGGCCACATGACCTTGGAGGTGTCTATGGACAACGCCGGCTCTTCGGCTTAGAAATGGAGATGAGCACCAACCCCCAAAGTCGGACATGACTGGACTTAACATCAAGGGAAACCTTTACCTTTACCTACTAGGGGGCCGGGCTGTGGTGCAGCTGGCTAGTAACCAGCTGCTATAAATCACTACTGACCGAGAGGTCATGAGTTCGAAGCCCGGGTCGGGTTAAGCCTCCGACCATAAAATAAAAAAAATAGCCCCGGCTTGCTGTTGACCTAGCAGCCCCGAAAGACAGTTGCATCTGTCAAGTAGGGAAAATTTAGGGACGCTTTATGCGGGAGGCTAATTTAACTAATCTACAACACCATAAAACTGCTCACGAGGAAAAGAAGAGGAAGAACAGCCACCAATGTATGGTGAAGCAACAGCTCCCCCTGTGGCTGGAAATCGTGAAGCTGGAAAGATGTTAAAAAATGCCTCTGTGTCTGTCTAAAACTGAATGTTGTTTGTCTGTTGGCATTGAATGTTTGCCATATATGTGTTCATTGTAATCCGCCCTGAGTCCCCTTCGGGGTGAGAAGGGCGGAATATAAATACTGTAAATAAATAAATAAATAAATAAATAAATAAACAGCATTTTGAGTGAACAAATCTCTTCTGGGGAGTTGTAGTTTGGCAAGACATCAGCACTCTTAGCAAAGAAGGCTAAAAACCTACAACTCCCAGGATTCTATCGCCTCGAGCCGTGGCTGTCCAAGTGGTGTCAAACTGCAATAATTTCACAGTGTAGATGCACCCATCAAGGGTTCAAACATTGCTAATTTGGACCTGTCAGAGGCACATTCAGTGTCTCCCCATATCACAATCATCAGGTCCATTCAAAGAGATGAAAACTACAAAGTGCGTGTTTGTATGCAATTGTGTCGAGCAGGCATCCTTTTCCTGGCATCCTTTTAAGCACCACCTCACATATTTATCCCATTTCGGCAACGGCAGCAACCGCCTTTGATTCAATTCCCTTTCCTGTGTGTCGGGAGCTACTTCAAACCAGATGAGCTGATGAGATAAAACTCAAAACATGCCAACGTCTCTATTTTGCTTCCGAAGCTGGCAAAAAGGCAAGGCAAACAAGCAAATAAGCATGTTAAAAATAAATGAAAAATAAACACAATCCAAAACAACAAAAGCACGTTGGAAAGAAATTGAGATCAGACTGAATTCTAAAGCTAGGTTCCAGATTCAAAGGGAAAAAGTGGATTGGCCGAAGATGAATTCATCCCAGCCAAATTGGGACACTTGGAAGGTATGGAGGTCAAACAACTACCTTTGTTTCAGAAATCCAGAAAATGCCGTGATTTCCTTCCAGAATAGGTAGCACAATATGACACAGATTTCATTAGCCTCGCTGACACTCATCACTTTCTTCACTTTTCAAAACATTTGCGGAAACTATTTATGATTAGAAATTGGTGGAACAGCCCACAATGTGGATCAATAAAAAAATGCAAAAAGTACAGTAATGTAAAACATTCTCTTTAACAAAAACAACACAAATTGGATATAATTATGAATTGAGAAACACAGAGGCCCAAGTAGTAAATGCCAAGGATGTGAATGCAAAAGAATGGGCCGTTAAGAAGTGAATGCAAAACAGCTGGTTAAATAATGCCGCCGGATTGAAACGAGAACAAAACCACGTGAGAGGCAAATAACAGAAACAACCAAAACTGATTAAACATAAAGTGGGCACCAGACCAACAGTCATTACAAGAAACAGAACTTGGGCGTGAAATTGGCAAAAAATTCAGCAAACAAAGTAGGCACTTAGAGGACAATTAAAATGACCAAAACGGAACTACAGTAGAGTCTCACTTATCCAACATAAATGGGCCAGCAGAATGTTGGATAAGCAAATATGTTGGATAATAAGGAGGCATTAAGGAAAAGCCTATTAAACATCAAATTAGGTAATGATTTTACAAATTATGCACCAAAACATCATGTTAGACAACATATTTGGCAGAAAAAGTAGTTCAATACGCAGTAATGCTATGTAGTAATTACTGTATTTATGAATTTAGCACAAAATATCACAATATATTGAAAAATTTGACTACAAAAATGTGTTGGATAATCTAGAACGTTGGATAAGTGAGACTCTACTGTATTTGTTGCAGGACAAGGTGTCAAATTTATGTTGAATTTCGAATATTCTTCAAATGGGCCAAGACATCTTTGATCTCAATGGATTTTGTATTTATTGAGATGTTTTGTCGTCACTCATCTTGGTAACTGAACTGAAGGATTCAAACAAAAGATGATCCAACCCGGATGTGAATCAGACCAGAGGTCCATCTCATTCAACTTCTTCTAGAGCTTGGGAAAGTTACTGGTGGGATTCTGGGAGTGGTTGTTCCAAAAAGAAACATTCTCAAGCTCTCCGTCTTCCTCCCCTCCAATTGGATAGATAACATTCAGAATGAGAAAAAAATCGGATTCAGGGAAGAGATTCTCCTCCGCTATAGATACCAAATATTCCTCCAAATGGCCAACTTCTGATCAAAGGAAATCTAGTATAATGCCAGGTTTTTAACTTTGTGTTTTTAAAAACATTATAACTGTATTCTCAATTCGCTTCTGACATGATAAATAAATAAATTCCTACAGCTTGACACTGCTTGAACTGCCCTAGCTCAGTGATGGCCAACCTATGACACGCGTGTCAGCACTGACATGCCTAGCCATTTTTGCTGACACGCTGCCGCATGCAGATTGATAGGATGACTATGTCTTTTGTGGCCAAATTTGGTGTGATTTGGTCCAGTGGTTTTGTTGTTTACTCCATGGGAATTATGCACATTACATTTTTATATATATAGATGAGATTCCTTTAGCTTTAGCTTGCATAGATAATCTTTAGCTTGCATAGATAAGAAGTAAGTTTGTGTAAAAGTTCCTTGTTTTTCCAACAATTGTATATTAATTCCTCCACTAGGACTGTTTATTAAGGATTGATGATGATAAATATATATGTGTGTGTGTGTGTGTGTGTATGTATGTATGTATGTATGTATGTGTGTATATGTATGTGTGTGTGTGTGTGTGTGTGTGTGTGTGTGTATATATATATAAAGGCTAATGAAATTTCGGCCTAGGACAAAACAACAAAACTACACATCCCAGAAACACTAAACTTGGCAGCACAACCCCTCATCCATGCCTCTACGCTCATACAACAAAAAGGAAAGAAAAATAAAGTCATAATTAGAGGGAGAGGAATAATTGTTTTTATCCAATTGCTGCCAGTTAGAAGGCTCCGCCCACTTGGTCTCCTAGCAACCCACTCAGCCCAGGGGACAGGCCGAGTTAGGCCTCACTTAGGCCTCTTCCCCACTGCCTATAAAATACAGATTATCTGATTTTAACTGGATTATACGACAGTGTAGACTCAAGGCCCTTCCACACAGCTATATAACCCATTTATAATGGACTTAATGTCAGGGGAAAACCTTTACCCTGTACCTTAACTACCACCAATTCCTCAATACTTTATTTCCCATACCACCATACTTCGCCACAGCAACACGTGGCCGGGCACAGCTAGTGTGTGTGTGTGTGTGTGTGTGTGTGTGTGTGTGTGTGTGTGTGTATATATAATCATTCTATTATTAATGTAGTATATTATTATATTATTAATATTATATTATTATTATATTATTCATTATTCATGACTACATTGAAACTACAATAGAGAGAAATCAGCGTGGAAACTGCAAGAGGTACCATAGATTGTTGTACATGGAAATAATGATAGTACATAGTTTTAGATTTATTAAATACAGTTATATATTACAATTATATATTTTTCTTATTTAAACTATACATATTGCGAAATTATGTTTTTTCTCTCGAAGTGACACACCACCCAAGTCATGCTAGGTTTTTTGGTGAATTTTGACACACCAAGCGCAAAAGGTTGCCCATCATTGCTCAAGCTCCACACTGTGGCAACCTGGGAACTATGGTTTCATTAGGTTTGTAGCCTTCTCTGCACAAGAGTGTTGATGTCTCACCAAATTACAAATCTCAAGATTACATAGCATTGAATCGTGCCAGTCCAAGTGGTGTCAAACTGCATCCATTCAATAGTAAGGATATACCCCATGGCTCTTTGATAGCTTCAACTGGGCCTGTGGGTACCGTCTGAGTCAGCCTGTTTGCACCATCCGTCCGTCTGTCTCCCTGCCTGGCATTCCCCTTCCCAAACAGACCCTGAGAAATGAGTCTGGGGCTTCAACTGAACATTTCTGCGACTGGGTTGCCTTTCCAGCTTTTTCCAGCTTAAGGTTTATTCCCTCCCGGTGCTATTCATCATAGAGCCTTTGGCACTTTAATGTATGAAAAGCCCACGGTTGGGACTGTAAGCAACCAAAGGCAGCGGAGGCTGCAAAGGGTTTGGCCCATGTGATTAATGGCATGAAATATATCCGGCCATGTTCTTAGGGCCATGGCGGCCGGGTGCTTGAATCCAGCTGTGCTGTAGAGCTCAGCTCTGTGGGAAAAGAGCTGTTCCAGGGGGCATCCCACCATCCCAGCAAAGAGCAGCGCCGTCTCTCCGTTTTTATAGACAGCGCAGCCCTTTCCGAAGTTATTGGAGCTGTCGCCTCCAACCTAGGGACATGGAGTGGGCATCCCCCTTCCCTTAGGCCTACACACATTGCAGCTAAAACAAAATTACCAGAAAACAACACCTTTTAAAGTCCAGCTCCACACTGATGATGATCTTCACATTCAGAGTATTTTCACACTGCTTGAATTACCATGGAGTGATGCTATGGATCCTGTAGAATCCTATCAGTTGGTTGTGCGTTTGGTAGTTTGGTTCAGTTGCACTCGACACAAAAGCTATGTAGTACAAGGAACATGTAATGGCAATGCGATCTGCATTGTGCAAGGTTGTTGCTCAGTTGTAGAGGATTTGCTTTGGGTGCAGACAATGCCTGGTGTGACCCTGGATATTGCTAGGTATGCCTTGAAACGACCACTTTAGGAAACCCCAGAGAATTGCTGGCAGTCGTATATCAGAAATCTCACTCAATATAAGAAGGCTTTTTCACCTTTAAAAAATCTCCTGGAAATAAACAAGCGAAGAAGGTCAAGGAGAAAAGTATAGCCTGTTTGGCTCATTTTCTATTTACAGGGATATTCTTCTGTGAGCAGGACCAATCCTGGCAATGGAAATAGAATATTTAAGTCCACCGTCTTCAATCGAATACCCTCAAGATGCTTGAGACATCCATCAGTGTGGCAGCGTATGAAGATCCACTGGTTCCCTCGAAGAACTTGGACGAGAGGAAAAATGTTGTTGACGAGGTCAGTGTCATTTTCTCCTAGTGTTTTAAACTTCTCCATCATGGTCAACTGTGAAATATGCACATATGTTATTACCTGCGCCTGCACAGTCAGTTTCGGAATCTTCTAGAAAGCTCTTAGATACAATATTGGCTGTAGCCCTGCCCACTCTCCCCATAGAGTGTATAGCCATTGGGATGGGCTATTGCCTCAGTTCCTTTAGTCCGCCGCTATCGCAGCAGTTAGGGAATCTTTCTCTCATTTTTCTTCATGTTTGACTAGCGTTTTTGGACTGCGTGATTTTATTATTATTACTGTTCCTCATCCAACTGACATGACTTGCAAATGTTGGTCCATTCTTCAAGATGAAACTGAAATGGTATTTTTACTGATTGACACTAGCAATTTTTGCTGGTCAAAACATGAGTGGGCCTAGGGTCTGTTTAGACATGCAGGGATGCCTCATCATTGGCTTTGCTGGCCCAAGCTGATGGGATTTGTAGTCCAACAGCTACTGAAGAATCGTTGGCTACGCATGTCTTACAGGATGTCACCTGTTGGCACCAAGCAAGTCAAGCCAATGGGCAGCAAGCTTGTTCTTTAGTAGCTATCATCTATCCCATTTTCAGGCGAAGGGATTTGAGGCCGCTATGGTTCTCTCTCTTTTATCCTGTGGGGTGGGAGAAAAAGCCTGATCCAAAGTGGCTCAGAGGGGATTTGAACCCAGATCTCCCAAAGCCCCGAAGATCACGCTAACCACTCCTCCGCGCTACCTGGGAACAAGTCAAATAACACAGCCTGCCTGCTTTTTAATAGTTGGAGCAAGGCACAGTTTCTACAACCGACACCCCTTTAATAAAAACCAAAACCTGCCAAAGGCAAGTTGGAATGCAGGAATTCTTTAATTGGGTTGCAAGTGTAAAAGTATATGACTCTTAAAAAAATATGAATGTAAATGAAAACAGCCTCATTGCCCCAGCATTTCAGACGAATCTCCAAACACAGGCAAGTTTAGAGGTGTCCAAACAGGGTTTTATTTTCCTCGCTGTGTGCATTTGATGTAATGGCTGGAAAAGTTCCCATTGACCACACACTACCATATTGCCCCCATTAGGTTATCCAGGAGGGATTTTTAAAATAAAAAATGGGTTTAGACTGTGTGAGATTTTTTCCAAATCGCCATAACAGAAGAAACACAAAAAGCCATGCACAATGTGAAGTGAGTATATTTGAAGCCATTTTAATTCAAAGGAGAATGAACTTGGATTTATATTCGCCTCTGATAGGAGGGGGGAAATTAACTCCGCTGCACTACTCTAGACACAATTGTTGTTGTTGTTGTTGTTGTTGTTTGCCATCAAGTCGATTCCAACTTAAACGGACCCTGAGATGAAACTGTTATGGGTTTTTTTTCACACGTTTTGTTCGGGGGGGGGGGGTTGTCATTGCCATTCTTTGAGGCTGAGAGTGTGTGACTTGACAAAGATCACCCAGTAGATTTCCATGGCTGAGTGGCAATTCGAACCCTGGTCTCCGGAGTTGTGGTTCACTATGCCACAGTGGCTCACAAACATAAAATAATACAGTATAAACATTAAATTACTATATTGCACTATATCATTATATGGTAATATTATTAGTAATATTACATTTAATATATAATATGTAATTAATATTACAGTAGAGTCTCACTTGTCCAAGCCTCGCTTATCCAAGGTTCTGGATTATCCAAGCCATTTTTGTAGTCAATGTTTTCAATATATCATTATATTTTGGTGCTAAATTTGTAAATACAGTAATTACAACGTAACATTACTGTGTATTGAACTACATTTTCTGTCAAATTTGTTGTATAACATGATGTTTTGGTGCTTAATTTGTAAAATCATAACCTAATTTGATGTTTAATAGGCTTTTCCTTAATGCCTCCTTATTATCCAAAATATTCGCTTATCCAAGCTTCTGCCGGCCCGTTTAGCTTGGATAAGTGAGACTACTGTACCAGTGACTTTTCAGCAGTGAAATGAACATTTTGCTAGGAAAAATGTTCATTAGTCCATTCTGAGTTCCTATCCTGCTTTTGTCTCCTAGAACCAAATGGCTTTTTGTGTATAACGGTGCAAATACATTGAGTTGTTGTATGTCTTTCGGGCTGTGTGGCCATGTTCCAGAAGTATTCTCTCCTGATGTTTCGCCCACATATATGGCAGGCATCCTCAGAGGTTGTGAGGTAATACATTGCAAATACATTTTTAAAAAATGATCAAGAAGCTAAGTTAAGCATTCAAACAATGCTTAACAACTTGATGGGCACACAATTTAATTTCGGGCAAAGGATGTCTGTGGGTTTTCCTGGTGGATTCTGGAGCGAGAGGGTCCAGCGTTGGTGCCTTTCTAGTCCAGTTTGGAAGACTATGAATCCCAGGCCTCCCTTTGCTCCCCAATGAGAGCTTTTCCTCGCTTGCAGCCCTCCCGGTTGGCTCAAGGGCTTCGGAACTAATTGATTCATTTGCGGGAAACGTCCCCGGGTCAAAGATCAGTGTCCCTTTCGGCTGTGATAAATATCCCATGTAATTGGTGGACAAATGCGAGCGCTCAAGATTTATATCGATTAATTTTGGAATGCCAAGGCGTTTCCTCAGGTCCCCTAATGGCAGGTTCATTCACAGCCACTCACTCGCTGGGAGGAGGGAGACTGACCTCTATGCTGTAATTTAGCTGTCATCGCCGCCACTCTCGGCTCTTTTCCGACAGGTACAGGCCATTTTCTTTCTTTCTGCCAGGTCAGTAGTGGTGCTGAAACTCGGAAGTGCTCCTGGAACCCATTTAATGGCCGTTTCTTAGTCCTGATAACTGGAGACGGGGGAGAATTTTCATCTCATTTTGAAAACAAATCCATTTCCATGCGACACCCCCACCCCACCCTGTATCCATGAGGGATACATTCCAGGACCCCTGACAGATACCTAAAACCATGTTATATTTTTATATATTTGAGCTGGAAGGGTAGCATAGAACTAAACTGGAGGGTTTGGGTCTCATCTCCGAAATGTATGTACAGTGTTCCCTCACTACTTCACGGTTCACTTTTCGCGGATTCACAGTTTCGCGGTTTTTCAATAAACTCTAAAAGACTATTATAAATCATAAAAGATTATAATTTACAGCCTAAGGAAGGGAGGAAGGAGAAGCCAAAGGGAAAGAAAAGGAGCCCAAACGGCAAGGGGGGGAAAAGAAGGTGGTTTATATAATAAAGACTTAAAATAGTGTATAACTACTAAAATAATAGGAGCCCCGGTGGCAAGGTGCGTTAAAGCGCTGAGCTGCTGAACCTGCAGACCGAAAGGTCCCAGGTTCAAACCCCGGGAGCGGCGTGAGCGGCCACTGTTAGCTCCAGCTCCTGCCAACCTAGCAGTTCGAAAACATGCCAATGTGAGTAGATCAATAGGTACCGCTCCTGCGGGAAGGTAACGGTGCTCCATGCAGTCCTGCCAGTGGCCACATGACCTGGAGGTGTCTATGGACATGCCAATGTGAGTAGATCAATAGGTACCACTCCGACGGGAAGGTAACAGCGCTCCATACAGTCATGCCAATGGCCACATGACCTTGGAGGTGTCTACGGACATGCCAATGTGAGTAGATCAATAGGTACTGCTCCGGCGGGAAGGTAACGGCGCTCCATGCAGTCATGCCAGTGGCCACATGACCTTGGAGGTGTCTACGGACAACACTGGCTCTTCGGTTTAGAAATGAAGATGAGCACCAACCCCCAGAGTCAGACATGACTGGACTTAACGTCAGGGGAAAACCTTTACCCTTTACCTATCTCACAATGTGTTCTCTCTTTCTCTTCGACTGCCCCCCCCCCCCCCCCCCCCACTCATCTAAGGCACAAATCTTCATGGATAAGTCTAGAAATTTTAGTCAAAAAGCCAATTTTAAAAGCCTGGGTCGACTTATCCAAGGGCCAATTTGAGTGCTGTATCTTAAGCTCTTTTTTCCAGAATGGGACCATTCCCTTCTCGGAGTAAAGTGGCGAAAGTCTCTTTTGAGAGAACCTGAAAGAAGTGGGCTGCAGCAATGCGGAAGCGCAAGAGAATATTCTTTTGGAGGCCACGGATGCCGAAGAGAACAATGTTCTCAATTTGCTCAGTTCACACACACGTCCCACAAATCTGGAAGAGGTGTTGGACTGCTGAGTTATAACTGACAGGACTGAGGGCTTCTCAGGGTGGCTCTCCAACCCGTTATTGCACAGCTTTGCAAGCAGCGCCTGAAGTCTCCGCAAAAGCTTCTCTTCCCACCCAGCCACCCGTTTCTCCTGATTAATTGCCAAGCTCCGGGGGACAAGAGACAGCGAAATTCACAAATGCCAGAGGCTGTCCACTGCCACATTCTTGGCTGCTGATTTAAGTCTGAAAACCTGACAGGAGTGTGAACAAATTAAAGACAGCCCTAAGAAGACAGCATCAGGAGGAGCACAGAAAAATAGAAAACACCCCTGCCCCCAAACAGTGTTAAATGTTTTGCATTTATGGCAGTAGAGGATGGATTCTGAGTTGGGCAGGTTTCCTGTTATCTTGTTGCAAAAGCATTGTTTAAGAAAATGGAATAATCTGTCACACCTTGGCGCAATTGTGTGATGCTGGCACTTCGTTGAGGCAAACTCACATGATCTATCTTCCACACAATCACCTTTCCAACCTGTGTTTATCCTACACAGTTGTTCCTATTGATCTCAAATTCTCCCTTCCCAATTTGGCTACAATACACAGCTTCAGCATTTTCACAAGACCTTTCCCTGCTTCGCAATACTGGCACTGAGGCAGAAAAAGATGATCACACAGGGAAGAACAACAGAAGAGCAGCATTACTGGATTCATTTTCCCCACCAATGAAAAAAGACAGTCCGATAACAAACCAAACACATGGGAAAACCACAATGTCATCAAGCACTTTTATTCTGCCACAATTACACTTGAGCAGTATTGTGTGATGAAGTCTTCAGCCAGTCACACTTGGGGAACTTAACAGGGGTTAAATGAGTCATGACTAATTTGTCCCATTGGTTTCGGTGAGACACAAACCTGATGTACTTAGCCTGGCTTCTCCCCTGTACATATTAGCAGCCCCTTGCTCCTTCGGAGAGGAATAGATAAAAGACCCCTTCCCCAAGTTCAACCCAAAGAAGCATCACAATTGTTTTTAGTCCTGCTGTTTCCTTTGGGGCAGAACTCCTATGGAAATGTATGTATGAATGTGACAGTGTTTCTATTAAGAGGTGGCACTATGCCAGGTCCCCATTTGGGCTGCCAAGCAAGAGCAACAAGTGCCACCACCTACTCCTGGGGGAGACTAGTGAGCTGCATCAGGAGAACTTGGAAGGCTGCCCCACACCTTGTCTTAAAAAACTGTCCCCCAAAGTCCCCAGGCTTTTCCAGTCATGTTCAGGTTTGATTATATACGGACCAGACACTGATTCGGTGATCTTTGGAGCCAGCTGCCAAGAGTCTCTCACTAGGCCGGCTGTGGTCCGAGAAGGCCACGCAATGCACTGCTGCTGTGTGGTAGTCCAGGACGGCTAGAGGTGCCAGCTTCTTCCAGCCAAACAGCCGGATCTGATGGTCCCATCCGGCTGTTGCCAAAATCTTCTTGTCCTGGCGGAGAACCACCTCAGCGATTCCTGGATTTGTGAGCTGGTATGTTTGCTGGAGCTGCAGAAGATAAAAAGTGATGGAAAACATAAGATACCGAGGACTGGGCTTGGGAACGAGTCATTCTTGCCCCAGTGGCAGAGTGTGTAAAAGCACTGAGCTGGAGACCGAAAGGTCCCAGGTTCAAATCCCGGGAGCAGCGTGAGCGGCCGCTGTTTGCTCCAGTTGCTGCCAACCTAGCAGTTCGAAAACATGCCAATGTGAGTTGATCAATAGGTACCGCTCCGGCGGGAAGGTAACGGTGCTCCATGCAGTCATGCCAGTGGCCACATAACCTTGGAGGTGTCTATGGACAACGCCGGCTCTTTGGTTTAGAAATGGAGATGAGCACCAACCCCCAGAGTCAGACAAGACTGGACTTAACGTCAGGGGAAAACCTTTACCTTTTATGTTTGCTGGAGCTGCAGAAGATAAAAAGTTATGGAAAACATAAGATACCAAGGACTGGGCTTGGGAACGAGTCATTCTTGTTGTCAGAAAAAAATACTAGTAGTGAGGAAACCCCTCCCAGTAATAGTAACAGTTGGTAGATCTCCATTGAAGCCAACCGAGGTATTCAAATGCCAACTCTACTTATCATCGTGATTTGTTTGAAATCCCACCTCCTGTGAGTCCAAGGTTTTCCAGCATGTTTCATGAATCCATGAAAAAACTTGAATCTGGACCTCCGAAGTCCTAATCCAATACTTTGATCACCACCCTGTACTGGTGCTATTCACTTATTCCTTAAACTGGAGTATATTTATGTATTTAAGAGGAATTTGTCAATGGGAGTTTGACCTACAGCGATTCAAAGACTTGAAAACACCATCAGAAATGGTTCTGTGGAGCCCTTCTCAAACCTATCACAGGTATGAAGACTCTAGCCCTGCAGATGTTGAACTGCAACTCCCAGCTGGTAAAGCATCATGGGAGTTGCAGCACAACAATCCCTAGAATTCCTAGAAGGCCATTATTTCTCAGATTTGGTATGTTTGCATTCAGCAGTGACTTAACACTGGATCTTGATCCACCAGTTGGAGATCAATGGTCTACTCGCCACAGCAGAGAAGAGCAGGCAAAAGTATTTTGCTTCCCTGGTTCAGAGACGAAAAAGCCATTGAAATCACTAGAACACAACAGTCACGTCCAGCATGACAGGCAAATGTGTTAAGGAAATGAAGGATAGGACTGGCCTTTGAGGAGATGGAGCATAAATCTTTGTGAGTGCAGTGATCTTTTTTTTTTAAATTGTTTCTAGTAGCTACTTGCCTTGAGCCTCCAGCAAAAAAGAAGACGAACATTTAAAAAAAGGGTACAGAGTATTTCCGATTTCTGTGTATGGGAAAGTTAGTGACAGGAAGAGAATTGACTTATTTGAAATGCGGTGCCATTTTATGACGATAACATATATATTTGGGACTTAAGCATCTACGGATCGTGGTATCCACAGGGGTAGTAGAACCAAAATCCCAGTGGATATCAAGAACCCAGTGGATCAGATCTCTTCCCAAAATGATGGTGTGTGTGTCGCAAATGAGTCAACAATTTGAATGGAACACTCTCTAAAACTGGAAAGGTAGGATTCTCAGGCCAGGTTCCCTTTGTGATAGTACTCTACCTGCAGGGAATTTTCATAGGATGCACCGTTTGCATCCTATGATGCAAACATTTGTGTGAGCTTTTTTGTGAATGGCTGCATGAGTTCCAATTCTACTCGACTTGAATGGAAATCACCTCTTAACAAGCATTTACACATCTTTTTGGATAAAACCCCCTAACTCCCAACAATAGGGCAGTCAAGGGTTTTTATGTTAAAGCATAAATACGCGTGCATCTCCCCACGCCGAAAGCCTCCTTAACCTCTTGTCCCCGGTGGGGCTTCCGTCAATGGGCCGAGGGGCCCTGCCACCATGTCCATTTGCTCTCATTAGCTGACCTTGGTTTCTCAGGCGAGGCCATCACGAAGCAGCTGTCTCCGTGGTGTGGAACACTGTACACGCTGTTCCCTCAGAGCAAGAGACTCACTTTCCCATTATAGACTGGAATGTCCAAAGAAGCCAGGCTGAGACTTAATTTCAGATCACGGAGGATCGAAATCCCACCAGACCTTTTTTCTTATGTTACTGGGTGCCGAACAGATGGCAGTGGGCAGGGAGGGGGGCGGCAAGGATAAACATGAAGCCGTTTATTGCTATCAGTCCAAAAGCACAATTCTTCTGGAAGTGAAATGTTTAAAAAATGAGCATGTGTTTTCCTAAAATTGAACAAATGCTATGTAGTAATTACTGTATTTACGAATTTAGCACCAAAATATCACGATGTATTGAAAACATTGACTACAAAACTGCATTGGATAATACAGAAAGTTGGATAAGTGAGTCTTGGATAAGTGAGACTCTACTGTATATATGAATTGCTCGTGCTTGCAGTTTTCCTTGGATGCCTGAACTGCATTTCTGAATGTTCTACTACAATGCTAGAGATTTGAGAACTAAAAAAAAAAAAACATCGTATAGAAGGAGCAGAACGTTGGATAAGCGAATGTTGGATAAATGAGACTCTACTGTATCTATTTTTATTTTCAGAAATTTACTACCCTCAACAGTCTTATCTTAAATTAGAGCTTAATGTAAATATTCAAAAACATTTAACCTACTGATGCCTCAATTAATGCAATTTTATTGGTATCTATTTTTATTTCTGAAATTTACCACCCTTGGCTTATACTGGAGTCAATGTTTTCCCAGGTTTTTTTGTGGTAAAATTAGGTGCCTCGGCTTGTATTCGGGTCGGCTTATACTCGAGTATATACGGTAATTTTCAAAGGCTGCATCCTACAGAAACTTGGGAATTGTACTTTGGTGAAGCACCAGAGCTTCCCGGAAGAGAATTCTAAATACAGTGAGTCCTTGGTATCCACTTGGGTTTGGTTCCAGGACCCTTTGTGGATACTAAAATCCATGGATGTTCAATGGTGTAGTAAAATGGCAATCCTTATAAAAACAATCAAACGCGGTTGCAGAAAAGATCTTCTACCTTTTATCTGACACCAGCTCCACAGTCATGTATAAGGTCTCTCTCTTTACCTTGGCAGCAAATAAAATCAGAGCAAGACTGATTGCGGACATTGCAATCGACTGCGCTGGGGATGCTTTTATCTAGTTTTTAATATGACTGATATTTTATACTGGCTTTTTACCGGTTATATTTTGCAAGCTCTGTTTTATACTCCATGCATCCTGCTTTTAACCGTGGAATTTTACAGGGTTTCTATTGATGCTTGGTTGATATTTTTACTTATGTTTTTGAAATGACTGATCTTATATATTGGCATTTTACCGGTAATTGTGCAGCTCTCAGCACATGTTGCACTTGTGCTGCTGTACCTCACAATGTATAGTTTGCATGTTCTGTTTTGTCCTGCTTGCATCCTACTTTTAAGTGTTGGATTTTACAAAATGAAAAAGAACATTTTAATAAGGTTGTGCCTGATACAAAGCGTGTGTACACTGAGCCATCCGAAAGCCAACCATGTGGACAATTTTGGATTTGGGAGTATTTCATATTTTGGAGATCAGACAAAGGGATGCTCAATCTGTACGATTAGAGCTCCATGAGAAGAAAAGTGGGCTGGGAAGGACCAAGGCTATGTGAAAGGCAAAAACCGCCCCTTCTCCAGCCAAGTGCTTGAAGATCATAAGCAGCCTGTGATTAATTAGTTCAGGATCTGCCACTGCCCCACTTCATGACCAAATATTTTTTCAGTCGCTCAAACTGTTAGTGCAGAACAGAACAAAGGGCACCGAGGAGGCCCACAGCACTGACCTCCAGGTTCTGCTGCTGGCTCTGCCTCCAGACGCAAAGCATCTTCTCCGAGGAGCCAGAGGCCCCTTTGGCTTTCTCCGAGTCAAAGTCAAGGCCCATGATGGGCTCCTGATGACATGCCAGCCGACTCAGCATTTTCCCCATCGACACATTCCACAGAACCACTGATCCATCCTCGTAGCCGGCCAGGAGGAAAGGCGAGGAACCAGTGCTGGGCTAATGGGAAACACAGCACAACACAGATGGGTCAAGACAGCGTTTGTGTGTCAACTCCAACCAAGGAAAGACCCTGATAAGCCAAAGAAAAAGGCAGGCAACCCACACAACTCCACCTTGTCTGTGATGCATTCATCCTGAACTTCTAAAGCGATTTATCTTCCTTGGAAACAAAGAAAATGGCAATAACTCTTCCAACACCTTCTTATAACAACCTCATGGACACTGATGATTTCAGAATCTTAATAGGGTTATTCACAATTTAACCTCGGGTTAAATTTGAGGTAGTTCACAGATGCGAGGTCAAACATCTTTCTGACACTCTATCAGAACAATTTCCCCTGTAAATGATAGCACGGTTCCATGCTCAGCCCCCCATTCGCTATATTTCCTTCATCCACAGCAAACAGCCTGCAACCTCCTGATAAGAAAAGTTCAAGGCAAGTGCTACACATGGATCGTTTTTCCCCCAAAGCATGGTAGACTTTTCCCTCTTCCGCCTTTCCAAAATCTACGGAACTGATTCCCAAAGAGTTAAGTGGTCTGGGTCCCACTGTAACCAATTGAGAGATGTTTTGATTAATGATGTCACAGGTCAAAGGGCTTGGCACCCTGGGCAGTCACCCCATTTATTTAAGCCTCTGAAATAACTCAAAGAAAGGAACGTTACTGGATTAGATGTCACACTTAAGGAAAATATTCATCATTGCACTGGCCAGTTGACTAATGACCCTGCAAAATGGGAAGGCTTGCCATGTGAGCGAAGACCCGAAAGCCCGGCTCAAAGCAAATTAAAAAACAAACCCCGGTTCATGCCAGTTACGGCTTTAAAAGGAAAAAACCCAGGGGGAAAAAAGTCTCAAACTTTCCGCCACTCGTGGAAAACCAGAAATATAGTATGTGAGAAGCGAGGTGTGACATTTGTCTTCCTCCAAAACTGACTTTCTGTCTAAATTTATCTCCGTACTAAAAAAAGCAAACTAATGGAATTAGAAGCAGTTATTCAGGAAAGAGTTGACGTTCAAGGACAGCTTCCCAATGGGCTGAACTACAACCCGATGGGCTGAACTACAACCCGATGGGCTGAACTACAATCGACAGACCCAGTTTTTTGAACTGAACACGCCTACTTGTATTTTATAATGTGTTTTATGACTGATGTAAGTTAATAATAATTTTTAACTGATTTATATTGTACTGTATAATTTTTATATATGCGTTTTATTGTAAGCCGCCCTGAGTCCCCTGTTGGGTGAGAAGGGCGGGATATAAATATTGTAATAAATAAATAAATAATAAACCCATCATCCCCAGCCAGTAGTGTTCTGACACATACGGAGGACACTAGGCTTGGGAGGAATGCTCACACACCATCTCATGTGTCGCTTAATACTGTGGCAGCAAATGCTATGTTTTAAGAATCCTAAGTGGACCAACCCAGAGAAAAGACCATGATGCAAGATTATTTTTTTTCCCAAGGCTCACACACTGCTCTTCGCATATTCTGCTCTCCCCTTGAAATAGGGACATGTTCCAGTCTGATGCACATCAACAAGCCCACTGCAAGCAATACTCTTTCCCTGCCAACTGGGCAGGGCTGACTTGGTGCACACACAAGCATGGGACCGTCTTCCCTTCATTTTCCCATCAGGAAAGGTGTCATCTTGTGCAACAAATGATGAAAACAAACATGAATACATGTACAAACTGGAAACGCAACAAGCACTTTAAATAAACTCCTGTAATGCACATTCCTTGTGAGCTGACAGCGATTCTCCTTCCTTCCTTCCTTCCTTGACAGTCTTCAACCTGATTAAAAAAGTGGTCAGATCCAGATACAAAAATAAAAATATTAATCGAGTAGATGCTTGCTTGAAACCAATGGTCCTATGGAATCAAGGATCACTGCGGAGGAGCTTTCCCTTTGAGTTTGTCTATACAGCAGTTGGAAGTAGGCTTTTCCCAATCTATATATATAAAAGAGTGATGGCATCAGGGCAGCGGACAAAACAACAAAACTACAGGCCCCCCAACCTCGAAATTTGACAACACAACCCATCATTCACGGCTCTAGGTTGATACAACAAAAAGAAAAGAAAAATAAAGTCCTAATTACAGGGAGAGGAATAATAGTTTTTATCCAATTGCTGCCAGTTAGAAGGCTAAGCTCCGCTCACTTGGTCTCCTAGCAACCTACTCAGTCCAGGGGACAGGCAATGTTAGGCCTCACTTAGGCCTCTTCCACAGATTATCAGATTTTAACTGGATTATATGGTAGTGTAGACTCAAGGCCCTTCCACACAGCTATATAACCCATTTAGAATCTTATATTACCTGCTTTGAACTGGATTATCTTGACTCCACACTGCCATATAATCCACTTCAGTGTGCATACTAAACATAAAGACAACCATACAACAGACATTCAATACCACCACTACCTCAACAATTTCCCACCAACACCACCAGACAATGCCACAGCAACATGTGGCCGGGCACAGCTAGTGACAATATATTGTATTCATGTCTCAGTCTTGAGTGGGCACTTAACACCAGTTAGCTTTACACAGCAAAGATGAAAACTGCTAGAGCTGGTTGGTTGATGCAGATCGAGTTCATGAACTCTATCATTATACAACACCATTGGGAAAAAAGTCATAATCAAGATGTTTGAATAAAAAAGAAAGAATTCATTTATCAGAGTAGAATATATAACATACCTATGTGTATTTTATAAGTGTTTTTATGAATGTCTGATGTAATTTAATGACTTTTTAAATGTTTCACAATGTAATGTACAATCTATATATATAAAAGAGTGATGGAATCCTGGTGACCGACAAAACAACAAAACTAAACACCCCACAACCTAGAAAATTGACAGCACAACCCCTCATCCACGCCTCTAGGTTGATACAACAAAAAGAAAAGAAAAATAAAGTCCTAATTAGTGGGAGAGGAATATTTGTTTTTATCCAATTGCTGCCAGTTAGAAGGCTAAGCTCTGCCCATTTGGTCTCCTAGCAACCCACTCAGCCTAGGGGACAGGCAGAGTTAGGCCTCACTTAGGCCTCTTCCACACTGCCTATAAAATACAGACACCACCAGACAACGCCACAGCAACGCGTGGCCGGGCACAGCTAGTTTTATATCTGTGTTTTATTGTAAGCCGCCCTGAGTCCCCTATTGGGTGAGAAGGGCGGGATATAAATATTGTAATAAATAAATAAATAATAAATAAATAAATAAATTGTAATGTAATATTAAAAGGAACAAAGGAAATTATAATAATTATTACTATTATTAACAAGGAAACAAATTTCACAAACACTTCACAGACCCATGTAGGCGGCTCTTCACACTTGTAAATTTGACTTTTTTTGGATTTGATTATTCACAGATTAGATTAAAATGTTCTCTCCAGTGTTTTCTTATTCATGGTTTTCTACTTTTGTGAAAGTCCCCCAAACAATGTGGAGGGCTGACTGTACAAACATGTATTGCCACAAAGTTTAAAAGCAAGTGATTTAATAGCTTTCTAAAATAAATGTTCCTATTTGACTGACAAGAAACCTTTAAAACCACAAATTGCTCTTCTTCAGGGGTGTGGTAAATCCCACAATCACAGTTTCTCCCGTATGCATGCTAAAGATGCAAGGTAGATAACTGTTCTGGTTTCAAACCAGATTGGAGATGAAGAAATTAAAGTACAGTGATTTCAAATAAGCCAATCCTGTTTTTAGTCCCTGGACTCAACTATCTCTGATTGTGTTTTTTTTCTGAACTGGATGCTGCTCAACACACAAACACCTCCATGCTTATTTTCACAGAAAGTATTTGCAAAACACCACACACAATCTCCTTGAAAAGGAGAAAAACATGGAAATTTCTAGCAGTTACACGAAGGATGTTCCTGTTTCCATCCCAGCCTTAATAGCATAATTACTTGATTACTTCTGACAATCAATCAAGGAAAAACAAATACAAGAACAACCACCAAAAACACCTTTGAGTGAAAAATGATTCATGTGTTCCGTATAAATATATATTTCAAAAATGAGTCACACGTGGGGAAGCGTTTCGCAACGCCAAGATCCCGCCGGCTTACCTGCCACATCTTCAGGCACATGGGCATGCCTAGCTTGGTACCGGCCTCGGGTTTCAAGGTACAGACTGCCGTCTTGGATGGGAGCTCCAGAACCCGGACCTGGCATTGAAGAAAACAAGCGTGGTTGGCCGAGGGCCAGGGACAGGCACAGTCTCGCTCTTTTAAACAGAGGCTGGATGGCCATCTGTCGGGGGTGCTTTGAATGCGATTTCCTGCTTCTTAGCGGGGGGTTGGACTGGATGGCCCATGAGGTCTCTTCCAACTCTACTATTCTATGATTCTATGATTCTATGATTCTTCCATTCATTCAGAGTAGCAGAGAAGGCAAGAAAATCGACCCCCCAAGACAGCAAAGGAGAAGCTTTGGGAAGATGGGCAGGTGTTGCTAAGGTTAAAAGATTGAGGAAAAACTATATAGGTTCATTAGAGCTCATATGCCCAAGTTTGATTTTTTTTACATTCACTCTCATGTTAATTTAGACTGTTTGGGCTACTTAATGTAGACTCTTTGAAGTACTGTATTTGTCTAGGCTTTGTGATCTTCAGAAGATGCTCAGTCTTCTGAAAAAGGGCATTTTAATACATAAGTGCTGTACTTTCAATATTCATAAATTACCGTATATACTCGAGTATAAGCCGACCCGAATATAAGCCGAGGCACCTAATTTTACCACAAAAACTGGGAAAACTTATTGACTCGAGTATAAGACGAGGGTGGGAAATGCAGCAGCTACGGGTCAATTTCAAAAATAAAATAGATAGTAATAAAATTGCATTGTTTGAGGCATCAGGAGGTTAAATGTTTTTGAATATTTATATAAACCTGTAGTTTAAGATAATAATGAGACTTTAATAAGATAAGACTGTCCAACTCTCAATACCTATACTCAAGTATAAGCTGACCTGAATAGAAGCTGGCCAAGACCCTCACTCGAGTATAAGCCGAGGGGAGCTTTTTCAGCCCTAAAAAAGGGCTGGAAAACAAGGCTCATACTCGAATATATATAGTAAGCCTCCCACAGAATGGTAAAACATCTGGGCAATGTCCTTGCAGAAGGCCAATTCTTTCACACCTAAAGTGACTTGCAGTTTCTCAAGTCGCTCTTGTCACCAAAAAAAGAGCAAATCAAGTCTGAACCCATCCATGAAATGACTCAGTTGAGACTGTTGTACTTTGGTCATATCATGATTCACTAGAAAAGATGATATTGCTTGGCAGGAAAAGAGAAAGATAGTATTTCAGATGGATATATTCAATCACGGAATCCATCATGCCTGATTCTACAAGACCTGAACAGGGACGTGGATGATGGGGTGATTTGGAGGTTTCTCAGACACTGGCTTGACGGTAGTTAACAACAGGAGCCCTGTGACCACGTGCTGCTGAAGTTAGCTTCTTCTGATATTTCCCCTTCTCTTTCCCCCCTTCATCTCATTCCTTGTGTTAAGCATTTTCCATTGTACACATTTGCATGAACTCCCTCAGCACGTTAAGGCACAGAAAATGACTGGAGGGCTGCCTCCCTATCGCAGCACCTCCCGTTCAAGACATCTCTTCAAAATTAACCTGCTTTAACCCCGGGGGAAGGGGATCCAAGGAGGCCAAGCTTGTTTAAGGCCATGCACTCCGGTTGGAGCAGTTTGCGGGCTGCATCAGAACCCGCAAGGTTGGAGTGTCTGGGAAAAGAGACGTCCACACCTACAATTTCGTGCTGATGCAAAAGAAGAGCAAGGCAGCGATCTGGAAAAGGCCACGGGCCGTGTCTAGCAGGAAGTTCCTCGGGGCAAAGCGCCACTGGAATTAATGACAACAATTTGTTGCTGTTCAGCTGAGGGAAACAAAGGCAACACAGGGGAGATATGACTGAGGTACATATTATGCAGGCTGTGGAAAATGTAGATGGGGAAATGCTTATCTTTCCCATCCCCAGAGCTAAATGATGGGAGATTCAGGTCAGACGGAAGGAAGTGTTCACACAACAATAGTATTGTCATGACCACAGCTTCTTCACACAGTGTATGGCTGTGGCGCAGCTGATTAGTAGCCAGCTGCAATAAACACTACTAACCGCGAGGTCATGAGTTCGAAGCCCGGGTCGGGTTAAGCCCCCAACCATTAAATAGCCCGGCTTGCTCTTTATCTAAGCAGCCTGAAAGACAGTTGCATCTGTCAACTAGGAAATTTAGGTACGCTTTATGCAGGAGGCTAATTTAACTAATTTACAACACCGTAAAACTGCCAGCAGCACATGGAAAGGAATGAGGAAGTACAGAACTCGGTGTCACTCGTGGATGGTGAAGCAACAGCTCCCCCTGTGGCCAGATTCGAGCATACCCCCATGAAGCTGGAAATGTTAAATTGCCTCTGTGTGTGTCTATACTGTATGTTGTTTGTCTGATGGCACTGAATGTTTGCCATATATATGTGCATTGTAATCCGCCCTGAGTCCCCTTTGGGGTGAGAAGGGCAGAATATAAATACAGTAGAGTCTCACTTATCCAAGCCTCACTTATCCAAGCCTCTGGATAATCCAAGCCATTTTTGTAGTCAATGTGTTCAATATATCGTGATATTTTGGTGCTAAATTCATAAATACAGTAATTACAACATAACATTACTGCGTATTGAACTACTTTTTCTGTCAAATTTGTTGTATAACATGAAGTTTTGGTGCTTAATTTGTAAAATCATAACCTAATTTGATGTTTAATAGGCTTTTCCTTAATCCCTCATTATCCAAGATATTCGCTTATCCAAGCTTCTGCCGGCCCGTTTAGCTTGGATAAGTGAGACTCTACTGTACTGTAAATAATAATAATAATAATATGGCAAAACTATGCATGTCCCTTTCACAAGGAGTAATCATGGCTGCCAACCTGGACAGCTTTGGAAGACCAGAGAAGTCAATGTTGACTTTTGTGGAGGCTGCCAAGGTAGCAGAAATGGTCAACATTTTCTAGCGTTACACCATTAAGTTTTATTTCCGGCATTGCAGAAATAAATTATAACTTCCTAGGACATGTTGCAAACCCAGAAATGTCCAGATTTTGGCCTACAAAGTTGTGTCTGGGAGGTATGAAATCAGGTAAATCCATTAAAACAAAACCTTGATCCTAGCTGCCAGGATGGTTTATCATTGGATAACAGGTGCTTTCTATAGTAACCTTATGTGCAAGTTTGGCTTTTTCTCTGGACGGATTGAGCTGTCACAGACCTTGTAGAGTTGTGAGCAATCTCGGGGGTTAGTGTGTTAAATGCTTTCTGAAAACCTGAAACTTGGATTAGTTCTGGGTTGATCTATTTAGTTTTGAAATATTTTTTTTATTTTGATTTAATATTTTATTGGTGGTTTTTTTGCTGACTTGGAGAAACTGTCTCACTTTGCCTGCAGTTACTAGCATTCCTGGGAGGCTAGAAGTGGCCACAAGGAAACACGCCCTCCCACTTTTGCACATTTACAACCCTTTTAAATGCAATTCTGGCAAATTGGCAGAAGGAGCACATGTAGCTTATAATTGGTGATTTAAATGCAATCAAGAACAAATAAATGCCTGTTCAGATCTTATTATTCACAGACTGAACCTGCTTCAAGACAAAAATTAACCTTTTTTGGGAACGGGCCAACTATAAACACATATTAAGTCTTCATGTTAATCATAAGCTTCAAAAGTGCTTTGGCTCACAGCGTTACCTGTTTGAGGATACCATATATTAAATTTATGGAATCTTAGACTGGAACATCGGATCTAGCAAAAGAGGAGACTTGAGACTATTCAAAGCAGCCCTTCTCAAGCTACTGGCCTCACAATGTATTGGGACTACAACGTCCAGACTTCGACAACAAGCAGAACACAATATGGCAGGGGTCCCCAAACTAAGGCCCGGGGGCCAGATGCGGCCCATCGAAGCCATTTATCTGGCCCCCACGGCACAAGGGCAGAAGGGGGTTGGGCTAAATGACCCAAGATGTCTCTTCTTCTCTTACAACCCTTATTATTATTATTATTATTATTATTATTATTATTATTATTATTATTTGAAACACAAGATGAGTCCACAGCAGACACTCTGCTGGCTGTTGTATTGGATCACACGTCGGACACTTCCCAAGTGTCTAGGACTATGTGATGTATCGGCGAATAATGCGTGCAGATCCCAGTAAAGTGGCCTTCTGCAGCTGGCAGATGGTCATTTTGTCAGCGCCGATTGTGTTTAAGTGCAGGCCAAGGTCTTTAGGCACTGCACCCAGTGTGCCGATCACCACTGGGACCACCTTGACTGGCTTATGCCAGAGTCTTTGTAATTCGATCTTTAAATCCTCATATCGTGTCAGCTTTTCCAGTTGTTTCTCCTCAATCCTTCTGTCACCTGGGATTGCAACATCGACAATCCATACTTAGTTTTTTAACACGATTGTGAGGTCAGGAGTATTGTGTTCCAAAACCCTGTATTATTATTATTATTATTATTATTATTATTATTATTATTATTATTATTATTATTATTAACAACATTGAGGCTGGGTGGCCATCTGTCAGGGATGCTTTGCTTGTGCTTTTGGTGCACAGAGGCAGAAGGGGGTTGGACTAAATGACCAATGGGTCTATTCCAACTCTCTTTATTATTATTATTATTATTATTATTATTATTATTATTATTATTATTATCATCAACATTGAGGCTGAGTGGCCATCTGTCAGGGCTGCTGTGCTTGTGCTTTCAGTGCACAAAGGCAGAAGGGGATTTGACTCAATGGCCCAAAGGGTCTCTGCCAATCCTCTTTTTTATTATTGTTGTTGTTATTATTATTATTATTAATTATTATTGCTCGGTGGCCAACTATAGTCCAGCCCTCCAACAGCCTGAAGGATCGTGAACTGGCCCCCTGTTTAAAAAGTTTGGGGACCCCTGCAATATGGCATAGCTGCTGAGGGATTATGGTGGTGCATTCTAGCTTGTCTGGAGCTTGGAGAAGGCTTCTGTAAATACTTGAAAACAGAGCATGCCCAATGGTGCTTCTGCACCAGGAACAAACCAGAAGAGATCACCTACCTCTTCTAGATCTTTCCACGACGTGGCCAGTAGCCATCTTCCCTCCGTCCCGTCCAGGAGAGAGCATTTGCAGAACCCAACGTTCTCGGTGAAAACGGAGTCCACGACAGCGTCTCTTCCTTCAGCGAAGTCCCACAAGCAGATGTTTTGGTCACGGCCCTGGCTGTATCAACGTAAAACGTTATTCTTGATCAGGACAAACCTCCACATGTGAACGCATGTTCCTTTCCTCTCTTTCCATTACACCTGCAGAATCTGACCAACAAGAATGTCTCTGAAATGGATTTCATGCCTCATGGTTGAAAGAAGTTGCCCACCTTTGGCGCATGTTCCACCATGGAGCTGTCTCTCTCTTCTAAGAGGAAAGCAGTTAGGAGTCCTAAGAATTCAGGTTTTCTGTTCTGCAGGAGCAACACCTTAACCACAAAGCCACAAGAGCAAGAGCGGCCTTTGAAACACTCATCCTTTTGAGCCTTTTCCTTACTCAGCTCCAATGGAAGTATCACCTAGAGCAACGATGGGCAAGCTTTTGCGCTTGGTGTGTCAAAATTCACCAAAAAACCTATCATGACTTGGGTGGTGTGTCACTTCAAGGAAAAAAACCCATAATTTCACTATATAGTTTAAATAAGAGAAATATATAATTGTAATATATAACTGTATTTAATAAATCGAAAACTATTTACTGCCATTGTTTCCATGTACAACAATCTATGGTACCTCTTGCAGTTTCCACGCTGATTTCTCTCTATTGTAGTTTCAATGTAGTCATGAGCAATGAATAATATAATAATAATATAATAGTAATAATATAATAATATACTACAGTAGAGTCTCACTTATCCAAGCCTCGCTTATCCAAGCCTCTGGATAATCCAAGCCATTTTTGTCGTCAATGTTTTCAATATATCATTGTAGTTTCAATGTAGTCATGAATAATGAATAATAATAATATAATAGTAATAATATAATAATATACTACAATAATAATAGAATAATAATAGAATAATTTATATGTATGTGTGTATATATATAAATGTAATGTGTATAATTCCCATGGAGTAAATAACAAAACCACTGGACCAAATCACACAAAATTTGGCCACAAAAGACATAGTCATCCAAGGAAGTGAGAGGAATCTCATCTATATATATATAAATGTAAAGTGCATAATTCCCATGGAGTAAACAACAAAACCACTGGACCAAATCACACCAAATTTGGCCACAAAATACATAGTCATCCAATCAATCTGCATGCGGCAGCGTGTCAGCAAAAATGGCTAGGCGTGTCAGTGCTGACACGCGTGTCATAGGTTGGTCATCACTGACCTAGAGACATGGGTCTCAGTCAGTGATATATGTAAGGACATAAAGGCCCAGGAAAAAAAATAAAAGCCACCAACAAAGCTCCTAACATCTAGCACTTGGGGTAGACGTTCCTAGACAATTCCCATCAGATCCAACCAACATAGTCAATGGCTGATCATGATGGAAGCTGTAATCTAATAGCCAGAGAGGAATCAGGTTGAGGAAGACAGATTTGGAAATATGGTTGATGGAGAACAGGCAACTCAAGCTATATTGTGTTCTTTTCACTCCAGGAGGTCATGAGTTCGAGGCCCGCTCGGAGCCTATGTTTGTTTGTCTTTGTTCTATGTTAAAAGGCATTGAATGTTTGCCTATATGTGTAATGTGATCTGCCCTGAGTCCCCTTCGGGGTGAGAAGGGCGGAATATACATGCTGTAAATAAATAATAAATAATTTTTCCCTCCCCTGAGGGATCTGTAGCATTAGGACCAAAATGTCTTCATTCAGAGCATTGTCAGACTATAAAGTTTGCTACCACAAGTTGTATTGATGGCTTGGAATAGTATCAACGGCTGTTGTCCCTATACTTCTCGCTGTATCAGGAGGTTGGTCACTGTGGGAACAGAATGCGAAACGACAAGTGCCCCACTTGTAATCCAGAATTTAGAATCCTCTTCTGATGTTCTAAATGCATAAACCCACAGGAAATCATCATTATACAGATCTGCCCTGTAAAGAAAACAGAGAGGGAAATGCTGCCACAATCAGTGGAAACCGCAGATTATATCTGCCTCGAAATGGTTTCCTTCTGATTCATCGAACAATAACATACCCTCAAACTATTCATTGGGTGATCAGGCACCCTGGGTATTTCAGGCTCCTCCTCCTCAGAGGAAATGCAGGGGGAAATGCTTGGCAATGAAACCAACTAAGAAACCAGGGATGTCTACAAAAAATTGCTCCGGATATAGTTCGATAAAAAATGAACAACTCCGCAACATCATGGACTCCGGTGCAAACTGGAACTTAGTTATTTGCTAACTTTTACACTTCTGAAACTTTTTGATGCTGCTCTTAGCTCAAAAAAAAAAAAAAAGGGGGGGGGGATCAACATGCGTATTTTGAGAGAGAAAAAAAATGCATTTTTCAAAAATATTATTTAAATGCAAATACATGTGCGGATATTGTTTTTCCATTGCTAATTACAGTGGGGAAGAGACAGGATGCAGGATAACAACAAAATCCAGAACCAATGTTTATTCATCTACCATTTAGTATGGTGCAGAGGATTATACAGTAGAGTCTCACTTATCCAACACTTGCTTATCCAACGTTCTGGATTATCCAACGCATTTTTGTAGTCAATGTTTTCAATACATCGTGATATTTTGGTGCTAGATTCATAAATACATTAATTACAACAGAACATTACTGCGTCTTGAACTACTTTTTCTGTCAAATTTGTTGTCTAACATGATGTTTTGGTGCTTAATTTGTAAAATCATAACCTAATTTGATGTTTAATAGGCTTCTCCATAATCTCTCCTTATTATCCAACATATTCGCTTATCCAACGTTCTGCCGGCCCATTTAATAATAATCTTAAATGAATCTATTGCACTTTATCTATTTAAAATTTGTAACTCATAATGTGCACCTTGCTTATCCGCTATTGCAACCTCATTGTTTTTAATTCAATGTTTTAATACCGCGTTGTGTTTTTTCGGCTGCTGTGTATATATTATTATTGGTTTTTATTATTGTTCTTTGTATCTGATTTTGCTGTAAGCCGCCCCGAGTCCCCTTCGGGGGAGATGGAGGCGGGATATAAATAAATTAATTATTATTATTATTACAGTAGAGTCTCACTTATCCAACATTCTGGATTATCCAACACATTTTTGTAGTCAATGTTTTCAATATATCATGATATTTTGGTGCGAAATTCGTAAATACATTAATTACTATGTAGTAGTAAGTAGTAAGTGCGTATTGAACTACTTTTTCTGCCAGATTCTGCCGGCCCGTTTATGTTGGATAAGTGAGACTCTACTGTATTTATAAGTGAGACTCTACTGTAATAATGAATGAGACATGGGAGATCTTGATTCAAGTTCCTCATTGAGGGGGTGGCGGCGGCGCATCTACACTGGAGAACTAATGCAGTTTGATACCACTTGAACTGCTATGGCTCAATGTTATGTATAACATCCAGGCAGTTGCTATTTTACAAGAGCTTTCTCCTTCTCTGTCAAAGAGTGCTGGGGCCTCACCAAACTACAAATCCCATGATTCCATAGCATGAACCCATTTGTAGAAGGGTAGGATGATTATTTGTTGTTCTAGTCTGAAAAAAAAGAGATTCGGATGAATGCTGGAAGCCAAGAAAATACACGCCCCTCAACACAGCATTAATTGCATTCCAAGGAGCAAAGACAACCGTAACTGCTGCATCCATGTTTTATTGACACAGTGTAATTAGAAAAACGAACAAACAGCGATAACCATCTGTAACACAATTAACATTACAAAAGAGAGATGAGCTGCGAACACAGTAAACAACAACCTGCATGCGGCACAGTAGCAGAAACATCAAACTGTGCAATCCGACATGGATGTCGAGATGGACGTAAATGTCTATCAGTGCAGATGACATCTCTCTTTAGCAACGCTAATTGTATTACAGATGGTTTACGCAGCTTGTTTATTTTTAGCCTGTGTTAAAATCAACATGAACTGAACGAGGATGAAAATTAAATCATTGAAACAGGAAGTAGACAGAGGTCCACTCTTGATTTTGATGGCGGAAAAGGTCACGTTTTGTCTTCAAATGTTTTTTGGCAGAGGAGTTGCCCTTTCCCCACGCTTGCCCCGAAGCCCAAAGGAGTCAGATTAGTAACTGGAGAAAGTAATTTGGGGCTTCTTCCAGAAACAACATGCGTGTGTGTGTGTGTGAACCTGCACACGCAGCCCCTAACTCCACCCCTAACTCTCGGCGTAGCCCCCGGGGTTAACACATTTGTGCCCTCTTGACTTATGGGCTTGGAAAGCTACGGATAACTGTCACCCTGAAAAGTTCCTTGTGTAGGTACTACTCACATTATAAAACCGTATATGTGCAATGGAAACCCTGTAATTAAGTTAACAACTCAAATTTAATGCTCGTCTTCTGGGGTGTGAATTGTGGTTATGCAGACGATAACAAATCTAAATGCTAATCAGGGCTGCTACAGAAGATGTCTTTTTGCGATAAACGTGTCAAAACATCTCCAAATCAGACCAAGGCCTTGGCAAACAACTCCGGCAGAAGGCGGAGCCTTGCGTCAGTCAAAACAACAAAGCATCCTCTGGTATCTCAAAGGCAAGTGGATTTATCATGGCAGGGGAGTTGGTGAAGTGGAGCTCAGCTGGTTTGATCTGGGAAACATCATCCTTCGCTCCCAGCTTGCATGCAAGCACATGCAATACTCCACAAAGTCCTATCATCTCATTATGGTATGGAAGCGGTCCTGGCCTCCTGAAGACCAATGAAGAACAAGCTCTTGCAGTTGGCATTAGGACACTGACAGATATAAACAAGTACCATACATACTTTTGTGTAAATCAACTTGCAGACAAAATGATGAATTTTGATATGATCCATGGATATGAATTCTTAGCCGCGGCCTCTATTTATCCACCAAGCAACAAAAGAGGGCTGAAGCAGTGCCACAGTAGAGAGCACATAGGACTTCTGCTTCTTTCAGGTTCTCCCAAGATAGGCTATGCTCTTGCCTTTTGCCACTCTTCTTGGAGAAGGGGATGGTTTCTTTTTTTAATCAGAGTTAACATATAGTATTTACATTGAGCCGTGGATAAGTATAAAACTTATACATGAGAATATAAGCGCTACAACTCTGAGATCTGTATGGTTTTTCCATTTGATCCTCCTCCCCCATCATGGTCAATCTGTGTCTCTTTGAAAGTCATTGGACTGCAACTCTGATCAACCCTAGCCTAGAGGAACTATGGGATTTGATCTGGAAAATAATATGCTTGCCATCCCCTGCTTTTAAGAATCCCAATTTCAGAGTATCTGTTAGATTGATATCAGAGACTGGAGAAACTGGTATATTTTGGAGCTGAACACCTACAATGTCTAATAATAATAATAATAATAATAATAATAATAATAATAATAATCTGCGTGCATCATCCAAAAATACATCACACAGTCCTAGTCACTTGAGAAGTGTTCAACTTGTGATTGTGTGATATGAAATCCAGCATATCTATCTTGTTTGCTGTGTCATAATAATAATAATAATAATAATAATAATAATAATAATAATAATAATAATGGGACTTCCGAATCCAGACTGACAAAGTTCTGGAACACAACACACCAGACATCACAGTTGTGGAAAAGAAAAAGGTTTGGATCATTGATGTCGCCATCCCAGGTGACAGTCGCATTGACAAAAAACAACAGGAAAAACTCAGCTGCTCTCAGGACCTCAAGATTGAACTTCAAAGACTCTGGCAGAAACCACTGCAGGTGGTCCCGGTGGTGATGGGCACACTGGGTGCCGTGCCAAAAGATCTCAGCCGGCATTTGGAAACAATAGACATAGACAAAATTACGATCTGCCAGCTGCAAAAGGCCACCCTGCTGGGATCTGCGCGCATCATCCAAAAATACATCACACAGTCCTAGACACTTGGGAAGTGTTTGACTTGTGATAAGAAAATCCAGCATGTCTATCTTGTTTGCTGTGTCATACAATAAAATAATAATAATAATAATAATAATAATAATAAGAAGAAGAAGAAGAAGAAGAAGAACAACAACAACAACAACAACAACAACAACAACATTTTTTATCTCTCCCCTTTGGCTTTACCACAGACCATGATGACTTGACCTTATCAGAACTTTAAACCAAATAATTTCCAAAATCTGAGGCTGTTTTTTGTTTATTGAAATCATATTAATTCCACAAAATGGAATTCCCTTTCAGAATTGTCTCACTCACCTCAGAAGTGCACTTCTTCTGTTGGGTAAGGTTTTCACGCAGTACACTGATTTTCCGCTGTGTCCTTCCAGTGTTCTGTGCACTCGGCGTGTCTTTAGATTCCAGAGATGGATCAATCCATTGGAAGAGCTACGAAAAACAGGGTTGAAATGGGAAGGAAACAAATGACAATTCCTTCAGCAACTGTTTGAAACCAGGCCAAATTCAGCTGTATTTTCAAAGGCATAGTACACTGAAATTGCCCATTTCACATAAGGCAGAAATGCTTTGTGGGCAAGGGAATTGGCCCACAATTTGCACGCTGGACAGCTTCATTTTCTGTGTGAGACCTGCTGGTGACACAATTGCCACTACTCATATTGGAATATTTTGTTGCAAGTAATATTTTGAGTTCATATAAACTGTATTCCATACACTTGGTTGGACTGTCCTTCCAGTACTCACCCAGAGAAAAGAAGGGGACATTCGAGTTCTGGATCTGAACAAGAAAAGCACAGGGTATTGACTGCATCATCTGCTCCCCGCAGAACATACACTGGATCCGGAGACGGGAGCGACATAACGGGAGTTATGTTTCAGAATCCCCTGTAACAGAAAACTGAAGTCAGAGGGAAGTACAAACACACCTCTCAGTCCTGAAGAGAGAAACAGGCTTCATTGGATTGACATGATCATAGATAATCTCCAAAGAGTAATGAGTGCTGTCCCTTTGCCAGTATAGATGTAGACTACAACCCTCTTCTTTGCTTTTTTGATCAACACGGATCCCCAAAGCAATTCATGATAATACCTGCTCAAAATAAAAGATTACAAACTATCAAAACGTCAACAAAAGCCACTGCAGAAAACGCGGATTGATCAACGCCCTACACTCTCTTGAATTTCTGAACCTATCTGAGATCCCAGTCACTTGTCGTCTTTTCAGAAAAATTATAAAGGGGAGAAATCCTACAATGTTGGTGCCACGTTTAAAAGGGTTTGCCCACTATGCCATACTTCATATGGCAAGAGAGCTGGATCTTAGAGGATGACCAAAGAGTGAAGATGAGAAACCCATGAGATCATAAGAAGAACTAGGTGTAGGTACAAAGAAGGCATTGCCTCCTCATAAGAATTGTATTTTTGTAGAGGCCTTGAGTCCCAATCTGACGGAAAGGCAGGATACAAATAAGGTGATAGGTGATGGATAGTGACAAGTAGAACCATCTCTTTCATGGAATTTCATTGGATGTTGCCGTTCAATGAACTGCACTTGACATGTAACCATTGAAGGTACAGGAATCAATTCCATCTTTTATTCTAGCAATCCCAACAGAGTGCCACCATTTGGAAGCAAACTCTAGCACATGCCCTGCCACGTATTTAAAACCTAGATCAACTAGATCCTTGCATGGATAATTCTTCATAGATTGCTTTGCAGAAAAACACCCCAACTTAGTCCTTACGTTTTTTCCAGATGTCCATGCATGCCACAATTTAATTTGGAATGTTTTACCCAGGCCCAGCAGTGGATGGGATTATATTTATTGAGTGTTCTCAAGGATTTTCACAGATATTGTTTTCCCTGCAGTATTGTGCATTTTATACCCAGGGCTCGTTGCCCGGCTTTCTTAAAAAGGGGGAAAGATATCATAATGATGAGTGTCAATCAAGGCAAATCTATCCAAGGGATTTGTTTCCACATTTGGAAAAGCACAGATGTTTTCAGACACCAAGAGCTGCAGATCTCGCTGTCGGGTGCAGTTGCGTAAACCAAAACGACTTTCAGTCCAACTGTAACATGTCTGCAAAGACGTAAATCCCATTGATTACCCTGGAACACATCTGAAATAAGTATGCTTAGGATAATGGTGTCCGTAACTCATGGGAAATTAAGGTAATTTTCATCCCAAATCCCTGTTTAAAGTTTGCTCTTTGGTTTCCCCTTTCTTTTAGTTTTCTCAGTTTCACAGCCACCGTGAGTTATATTTGCTGGGAGAGATCAATTTCGATCTTGGGTTTTATGATAATGGCATAGAATCTCCAAATTCCAACTTGAAGCTCATTGTGAAAGAGGTTTTACAAGCTACCCTTAATGTTCACACGCAATAAGTTAAGATGACAAATCCAACGTGCTTTGATGTAAACCACTCGGGCTGTCAGTTTTTATGATGTCACTCATCAATCCTGATGGATTACACTTTTTTACAAGGCTGCTCCCTTGGTTGATTCAAGTCCTTTGGTGTCTGCAGTGTTACCAAAATATCATGTTTGGGTGGTTTTGTAAAATCCCGTCACTTCCCTAACCATGCCAATGCGCTGGCGAACCTCCACAGAGTGGTGGCACGTGGGTTGTCCTCCTGTGGTTTCAAAGATGACTCCAGTTTTGTGAAAACATGCCACAAGGAGTTGAAGCAAAAGAAATATGCCCGTCGAGGGAGGGAATGAAAGAGGGAGGAAGGCAAGAAATGAAGCAGAGTCACCCCAGAGGCCATCTGGAAAGACGAGGCAGGATTTAATAGAGTTTTCTTCTTCCTAATTACCAACACGCAAGGCTTTTGCTGACAGAAGTCGAGTCTGTGTGTGTGAAGCCGGGGAGGGTTGTTATTAAGCTGGCATGAAACCCATGCTCCCCATGCATGTCTTAACAAGGGGACCATCACCAAAGGCTTGCAGACGTTCATGCTCAGGGGGGCGGTAGGAATCGCTCCCTGCAACTCTGCCCCAAATCCATTTGTGCACAAAGGTGAATACATCTTGTTTTGCCAAATGGTGCTTGCGAAGGCAATAAAACCCAAGGTGGGTTGTGAAACACCTTTTTTGTTCATTGTTTCCATGCTCTCGTCTTCCCATCCTTTGGAAGTCAAGCTCTGCCCCATAACAAACCATTTCAAAGGTAAACACAACAGACAGACTTGGAAGAGTAACAAGGGTGCCTCATGTGGCGGCTGCCAAGGTTGCTCCTGCCAAGCCCCAGCCATTCTCCTTCTTAGACCCTCTGAAGCCATGGTTCTCAAAGCGTTTGGGTTATGGAACCCTTCAAGAGACTGCTCTTTTCCCGCAGAACCTTGATTTTCCTGCAGAACCCTATCCCTAAGCCTTGGGAAACCACAAAGTCCTTTATTCATTCATCTACTCCTGTTTCCCAAGTGTTGTGTATAATGTAGTAAGGTAAAGGTAAAGGTTTCCCCTGACGTTAAGTCCAGTCATGTCTGACTCTGGGGGTTGGTGCTCATCTATAATAATATAATAATAACTTTATTTTTATACCCCGCCCCATCTCCCCGGAGGGACTCGGAGCGGCTTACATGGGGCCATGCCCGACATAAAAATACAATAACAGCGATAGAACAGTAAAAACAATTTCACACATCAATAAGACATCAACATCAGTAAAACAGTCATAAAAATCAATATACTGCATAAAATATTAAAAACGGGAGGCTAAAAACAGATCTGGGCCAAAGTGCAGAATGACATCTCCATTTCTAAGCTGAAGAGCCGGCGTTGTCCGTAGACACCTCCAAGGTCATGTGGCCATTGGCATGACTGCATGGAGCGCTGTTACCTTCCCGCCGAAGCGGTGCCTATTTATCTATTCACATTGGCATGTTTTCGAACCGCTAGGTTGGCAGAAGCTGGAGCTAACAGCAGGCACTCATTCCGCTCCCAGGATTTGAACCTGGGACCTTTCCGTCTGCAAGTTCAGCAGCTCAGTGCTAAGCCACCGGGGCGAAGTAGGTTTGGAAATAAAACAAACATTTGAAATACAACTACATGAACAAGAAAATCTTGAAAATAACCACAAACATTTATTTTGGTACAGGAGAATATTGGATTCACACCTAAAGTGATGGAGCTTCCAGTGGCCTAGGGGATGAAAGCCTTGTGACTTGAAGGTTGGGTTGCTGACCTGAAGGCTGCCAGGTTCGAATCCCACCCAGGGAGAGCGCGGATGAGCTCCCTCTCTCAGCCTCCCACAAGGATGGTAAAACATCAAAACATCCGGGCGTCCCCTGGGCAACGTCCTTGCAGACGGCCAATTCTCTCATTCCAGAAGCAATTCTGGTTCCTCCTGACATGAAAAAAACAAACAAAAAAAACCCTAAAGTGATGAATAAAATTATTTCATTTTTGTACTTAAAATACTGGGTATGTAAAATCCAGGGCGGCATCCAACTCCTATTTTTTTTTGCTCTGCATTTTACCTACATTGCTTCAAATATCTCAAGCAACCCTGCAAACATCTTTTATATTATTATATTGATTTAAGGGCTTCTAAGGCTTATCTTTACTTCCAGGTTATCACCAAAAGATCCCCCACTTACTAATTAATTGTAGTGTTTTATTTTTTTTTCAAATATAGCGATGTCAGAAGGATTACTCCCTCTCCCATTTTAAAACATTCCCAGAGCTGCTGAAACAGTAACTTATCCCCATAGGAAAAAAAATCCAGCCGAATACAACAACTCTCCTGTTCCCACCCCTGTCACTTGCATTTCCATCACACATTGAAGCAAAAACAAAATTTCTGGTCGAATACCATCCAGTCGTTTGTCCTTCTCCCAGTCCAAACAGCCCAAGCAACATGAGCGGAGAGTAAAAAGGCTATCTTTCTCTCCGCTTGTAAGAGAAATCAAGAGACAGTGGCCAAAGGAAGCACACATACAAACACACACACACATGTCAGCTATACCAGAAATAAATCTCCTACCTAGCCAGGTACATCTGGCAAACCTATTGAGGAGACTCAAACCAGCAGGTGTGCAGCCATAATTATGGACACCCAAGAATCTGACACATCCAGGTGTGCTACTGATCAAATATATGAAATCCCTGGTATTCTTTGGAAATTCCAAGCCTGCCAGGTGCCAACCTCGCAAAGGGAAGCAAGATTAAAGAATTAGAAGCTCGGCTTCAAAGTGCTGGCACACACAAACCCTCCTGTCCTTTGCCTTTGCCACGGACTAATCGTGTAAGCGCTTCCTCAAATGCAAGCCCTAGTCCAGTTCAACAGGCCAGATCCCCAGGTAGAAGGCTGAAACGTGACTTTAGAGCTAAATGCTAACAGCCGTGATTCCCAAAGTAGGTGCTACCGCCCCCTGGTGGACGCTGCAGTGATCCAGGGGGGCGGTGATGGCCACAGGTGCATTTGGGGGCAATGAATAACTAAAAGATTTAGAAAAATTGATTTATGTATTCCGCTCATAGCGGGGCCTCTTCCGAGAGCGTGAGACACAGTTGAATCTCTACCCCTCTCCTGAGGCACCTATTAGGACACAGGGGTGGGGCCATGGGCGGGGCCTCCTTCCAAGAGCCCGAGACAGGGCTGAGCCTCTGTAGACCTCCCCTGAGGCGCTTGTTAGAACACGGGGGCAGAGTATAGAGGTTCAGCCCCATCAGGCACTCGGGAAGAGGCCCCGCCCCTTCCTCTAGCCCCGCCCCCTGTGTCCTGGCAGGTGCCACAGGACAGGGATAGAAGCTCAGCCCTGTCTCAGGGCTCGTAACACCGCCCATCCCAGTCATAGCTGCCCATTTGTGTATACAACAATGTATACAACATGACTCTTGTATCTGTGGTTTTCTTTATCTACGCCCCTTCCTCTAGCCCCGCCCCCTGTGTCCTGGCAGGTGCCACAGGACAGGGATAGAAGCTCAGCCCTGTCTCAGGGCTCGTAACACCGCCCATCCCAGTCATAGCTGCCCATTTGTGTATACAACAATGTATACAACATGACTCTTGTATCTGTGGTTTTCTTTATCTACGCCCCTTCCTCTAGCCCCGCCCCCTGTGTCCTGGCAGGTGCCACAGGACAGGGATAGAAGCTCAGCCCTGTCTCAGGGCTCGTAACACCGCCCATCCCAGTCATAGCTGCCCATTTGTGTATACAACAATGTATACAACATGACTCTTGTATCTGTGGTTTTCTTTATCTACGCCCCTTCCTCTAGCCCCGCCCCCTGTGTCCTGGCAGGTGCCACAGGACAGGGATAGAAGCTCAGCCCTGTCTCAGGGCTCGTAACACCGCCCATCCCAGTCATAGCTGCCCATTTGTGTATACAACAATGTATACAACATGACTCTTGTATCTGTGGTTTTCTTTATCTACGCCCCTTCCTCTAGCCCCGCCCCCTGTGTCCTGGCAGGTGCCACAGGACAGGGATAGAAGCTCAGCCCTGTCTCAGGGCTCGTAACACCGCCCATCCCAGTCATAGCTGCCCATCTGTGTATACAACAATGTATACAACATGACTCTTGTATCTGTGGTTTTCTTTATCTACGCCCCTTCCTCTAGCCCCGCCCCCTGTGTCCTGGCAGGTGCCACAGGACAGGGATAGAAGCTCAGCCCTGTCTCAGGGCTCGTAACACCGCCCATCCCAGTCATAGCTGCCCATCTGTGTATACAACAATGTATACAACATGACTCTTGTATCTGTGGTTTTCTTTATCTACGTCCAACACTGATGAAACTTAGGGGGGAAAAACTGCTCCCAAATTAAATTTGGGGAGATGTTTGGGGCCCCAAGAGAAGCATATGGCACCTGGGCTGCTCTTTGCCTATCATAGATATAAACTAAATAGTTTAACAACCTGCCATCAAGAATAGCCAGGCAATTGAGCTCAGCAAACACAATGAATGGGATGAATTTCACTCATTAGACTGTGAACTGCCACAAATCATTATACTGTTTGCTCTTATTTTGTTTGCAGTAAACATCTGGCGGTGTGTGACTATGCTTTCAAGTCACCTGCTGATATATGAATTTCATAAGGTTTCCTTAGGCAAGGAATATTCAGAAGTGAATTTTCCCAGATCCTTCCTTTGCAAAATTGCCTACAGGCTCCCATCCAAGCACTAACCAGGGTTGAACCTGCTGAGCTTCCAAAATCAGATAGGATGTGGTGCCTTTAGAATATTTCCATCTAAACATCTGCCTAGCAATTCTAATTAAATTTACTGCTGCATTTCCTCAACAGATAATGAAATTAATTGGAAAACATCCTGTAATCACGATACCTTTGTTTTAAGCCTTATTCATCCTGTTTCCAGAGACTCGGAAAATGACGCAACGCTGATGCCCTTGGAAGTTTTAAATCGGAAGACGCAAAGGGTGTTCTCATCAGATTGCTGATTTTATCCTCCGTCTATGGGCCAATAGTTGCTACCCGATACCTGTCATTGCCTCTGTCTGGATTGACCAAATGTGCTTTTGTTTTTAGAAACAGACTGAAATAATAAATGCTGCCAGCACCCTACATTTTAGACCGACGCTAGACCTTCTAGTATTTAAATCTTCATCAAAATACAGAAGATTCAGGCACAGTGTCATGCATTTAAGACTAAAATACAAGGCATCTCTATTCAACAGGATTTACTTTTACCACTCATCGTTCCTAAACCATAGCCAATTTGGATAGGACTAACTAGGCATATTTCTAAACTACTGTATTTCTTCCATTCCAAGACACACTTTTTTCCGATATAAATATCTCTATGTCTCAGATGTATTTTTGTTGATGGTGATAGGATTGAGAGTAGGTTGAGTCTTACAATCGGTGACATATCACAGTTGAAAAAAATACAGTATTATTTGCCAATCAATGTCATGCCATGGATTCAATTTGAGATGTAGAGACTGTCACTATCCATTGCTTGCCTGACTAGTAAACAATAGTTAGATGAACAGAAAATGAATGATGAAATCTATGTGCAAGGGGAAGTTTTTCTCCCAATCTAAAACAAATCCCTATCAAAGATAAACTAGATCTCTACCTGTTGTCTTTCTACTGGCAAGAAAAGGAGATTCATTCATTGGCAATTTTCATTGGTTGCAGAAATGGCTTTTAACTTAATGAGTGCTCCACTTGGTTTTACTTGTGCTTTAAAATTATATTTTACTAGCTGTGCCCATCCACGCGTTGCTGTGACGTTGTCTGGTGGTGTTGGTGAGAAATTGTTGAGGTAGTGGTGGTATTGAATGTCTGTTGTATGGTTGTCTTTATGTTCAGTATGCACACTGAAGTGGATTATATGGCAGTGTGGAGTCAAGATAATCCAGTTCAAAGCAGATAATATGATTCTAAATGGGTTATATAGCTGTGTGGAAGGGCCTTGAGTCTACACTGCCATATAATCCAGTGCAAATTAGATAATCTGTGGAAGAGGCCTAAGTGAGGCCTAACTGTGCCTGTCCCCTGGGCTGAGTAGGTTGCTAGGAGACCAAGTGGGTGGAGCTTAGCCTTCTAACTGGCAGCAATGGGATAAAAACTATTATTCCTCTCCCTCTAATTAGGACTTTATTTTTCTTTTCTTTTTTGTATCAACCTAGAGGCATGGATGATGGGTTGTGTTGTCAAATTTCGAGGTTGGAGGGCCTGTAGTTTTGTTGTTTTGTGGGTCGCCATGATGCCATCACTCTTTTATATATATCGATGGTATGACCCCCGTATTATGGATACCTGAAACCACAAATAACAGTGAACTCTATGTATTGTCGAAGGCTTTCATGGCCGGAATCCCTGGGTAAGTTTTCCGGACCGTATGGCCATGTTGCAGAAGCATTCTCTCCTGACGTTTCACCCACATCTATGACAGGCATCCTCAGAGGTTGTGAGTGTCAATTAGCAGCGAAGCAGTAGTTGGATGGAATCAGTGGAACGCAGAACAAAGAGACACCCAGAGACGCTGGTAAAACTATATACAGTAGAGTCTCACTTATCCAACATAAACGGGCCGGCAGAATGTTGGATAAGCGAATATGTTGGATAATAAGGAGGGATTAAGGAAAAGCCTATTACACATCAAATTAGGTTATGATTTTACAAATTAAGCACCAAAACATCATGTTATACAACAAATTTGACAGAAAAAGTAGTGCAATACTCAGTAATGCTACGTAGTAATTACTGTATTTATGAATTTAGCACCAAAATATCACGATGTATTGAAAACATTGACTACAAAAATGCGTTGATTAATCCAGAATGTTGGATAAGCGAGTGTTGGATAAGTGAGACTCTACTGTACAAAGTTTTACTGTACAAGACAAACAGACTTGCAGACAAACACAGGACTCTCACTCTAGGCAAACAGAACAGAACTGAACTGATGCAATCAGTAATGCATACACACTTGTGTCTGGACACTCCCCAGTTCCAGCCACACATCAAGGTCATCACAGCTTCTCAGTAATTAACTCTTTACAGACTATGTTACACTCTGGATGATGCAATCAGTATGCAATACAAACCAAGAAACAAATTGCATTTAAACACTATCAATACCCAAATCCCACATTAACAGTGAGGTCTGTTGGAACAGGTCTATGAGGTTTCCAACAACCTCTGAGGATGCCTGCCATAGATGTGGGCGAAATGTCAGGAGAGAATGCTTCTGGAACATGGCCATACAGCCTAGAAAACTCACAGCAACTTAGTGAACCCTATGTTTTGACTACGTTTGGATCAGAAGCATACTTTGGACCTAGGAAGGCCCACAAATAGTTCCAGGATAGAATACTTTCTGAAGCATGAATATCAAATCTGTGGATCAGGGGATCATGCTGCTCTTATATTTTATGGCTTCCACTCCCTGGATGTATTTGTATGTACTGTTAAGCTACCCATTTGTGAGAGAAAAGTGTGAGACACATTGAATAAATCAAGCAATAAGGTTCTGAGCTTGCAAAGCATACATGATCCACCGAATCGCAGTGCCAAAGATTATGAATTTCTCCATTTTTTATTTGCATCCCACTCTACCTAACAAAGAGCTGAGAGTATTCTGGGATTGTCAATATTAACTCAAGAAGCACGGGGGAAGCCAATAAAATCTGGATTTCAACGGACACTGAAACCTTCCAAGTTACTTTTATCAGCCATCCCTCTCGCTAACCACAAACAGGCCAACCTTCCAAATTGGGAGTATTTTACTTGAAGTAAATAATGCCCTGTACGTAAAATGAAGCGGTATCAAATGTGACTCTCTGAAAATGTGGAATCTGAGCTGGTGCCTTAAGGATCACTCCCAAATGCTTCCATCTGTGTGTTGTGAAATTTCTTTATAACCGCTTTCCATATGAAAACATGCATTCGGCAAAGGAGCAAAACTAAGAAGGATGGTAATTATTTTAGGACACCAAGCGAGCATATGGATCTCATTGCCATTGATATATTTTAGTCAGGGAAACCAAAAAAAGCTATTAATCAATACATTCACCCATATATTAACATAAACATTCATCATTCTAATACTCCCGGTGTGTCACACTGATAATTCTTTTGCCGTCTTTCACTCTGACACATTTGCCTTCAGCTATCAGCTGGTTGACCTTTCTAAATACAGTTAAAACAGTCTGGGCACTGAAAATGTTTCTTAGAGTCTACAACGGCCAAATAGCAGGGCAACATGGAAACATCTACCCAAAAAATGGAGAGGCGGGTGGAAGAGAAACCACCTTTTTGAAGAGCGCCAAATTCGGCCTCTGCTTCGACACATGAAACATCAAAATGTGGCATGAAAACACATTGCAAATCCGGAGCGTGTGCAGAGGGAAAAGGGGTTGTTTTCTTCCACTTAGGCATGCGTCCTCAGATAAAACATAATGATGAAATAGAAGAAAGAGTAAGTAATCCCTTAATTAATTTGATTCCGAAGGCACTGGGATTCATTTGCATGGCTTTCCTCCCCCAGGATCTCGATTTCCATGCAAAATGTATTTGTGCAAGACGTGGTTGGGAAGCAGCCCAATGGAGGGAGGGGAGGGGGCAAACATGTAGAAACATGTTCCATTAACCACTGGATCCCGCTACTGCCATGGAATGTTTATCAACTGAATTTGCTCTCCCTCTCTCTCCCTCTCCAGGAGCTAGAACTCAAAGTCAACCAAGGGCAGGAGTTGTAGGACAGACGAGAAGAACGACAAAACGACCCCCGTATCCGCAGGGGAGACATTCCTGAACGTACTGTGGAAACAGGTAAATGTGTATAATAGTAAACCCTAAGTGACTGCCATCAACTTATACATGTGGTCGACTATACAAGAAGGTCGACGTATACATGAGGATTGTATATACTCGTGTGTAGGTCTACCTCATGTATAAGTCGAGAACAGGTTTGGAGGCCAAAATTATGGCTTTTGATATGACCATGGACATATTGAGAGAGAAAAGCACCAATGCCATGATCAGAGAAAAGGATGGTTCCTTTTTTTATAAATACGAGGGCTATCCAGAAAGTAGATTACGTTTTGGAATTAAAAATGAACAAAGTATAGGAGAAAATATTTCCCATATGCAGCTGAAAGCCACACCCAAATACCACTTCTCAACATAGTCCCCATTGAAATCTAGGCAGTTATCATAGCGATAAAAGAGTTTGGAAAGTCCTTCCCCACCAAACTTCGCCACTTGGCTTGCGTCCTCAACCAGGCGGGCGTCCCTTCCTGCAGCTGCGCATGTGTATGTGCTTTTGCAAGGAGCACACCTTTCCTGTCCCAAAAAACGGTCGCCATAACCTTCCTTGCAAGCATTTGTAAAACAGAAGAGCGATCCCATCCGCTCTAGTAATGATATCTAATAGTGGGGGATACTGGAGTTGCATCTGGAGGGCCACATAAAATAACATGGTGCGCCGGATTCGGCCTGTGGGTTTTGAGTTTGACATATGCACGTTACATAGTCTACCAAGTCAGATAACTCTAAACACAGATTTACAGATAGGACAGTCATGGTTATTAGTCATGAGGGATATATGGAACATCTAGGGAGATTCCAGGTATCACTTTCTAGCTCATGACTTACACATGCCTACATAGGCATTGTGATGTATTTCACATCTATTGCTGGGTGGCTACACTAGGGATGCCTATACCTTAGCATAGTGCTTGGTATGTAGCAAAATCAAGGCTTAGTTTCTGGAATATCTGTACTATTCGCAAGCCATGGTTGGTTGAATCCATGGATGCAGAACTCATGAATACAGAGGTCGAACTGCATTCAGGACAGGACAGAAACTGGCCCAACTTGCATGTGTCCTGCAGGGATCAGCTACAATGAGCATATGAGAACCCATGTGGATATGCTCTTCTAGAAATTCACAGGAGACTACCCAATGTCCTTGAAAAAGTCAACTATACAAGACAGGCAGATATGACATGGAGAAAGGAGTCGTGCATGGATCTGGGGGTGGTCATGCAGGCTTGGAAGTGAATTTGGTTCCACACACAAGACAAAATCATGGCAAGGGCTGGGCTGTGGCACAGCTGGCTAGTAACCAGCTGCAATAAATCACTACTGACCGAGAGGTCATGAGTTCAAAGCCCGGGTCGGGTTAAGCCCCCGACCATTAAATAGCCCGGCTTGCTGTTGACCTATGCAGCCCCGAAAGACAGTTGCATCTGTCAAGTAGGGAAATTTAGGTACGCTTTATGCGGAAGGCTAATTTAACTAATTTACAACACCATAAAACTGCCAGCAAAACATGAAGAAAGGAATGAGGAAGTACAGTCACTAGTGGACGGTGAAGCAACAGCTCCCCCTGTGGCCGTAATCGTGAAGCTGGAAAAATGTTAAATGCCTCTGTGTCTGTCTATACTGTATGTTGTTTGTCTGTTGGCATTGAATGTTTGCCATATATGTGTTCATTGTAATCCGCCCTGAGTCTCCTTCAGGGTGAGAAGGGCAGAATATAAAGACTGTAAATAAATAAATGAATAAATAAATAAGGTGATAAACCAAGGACCACAGAAATGATTCCTTGGAAGCTGTGCAGTTATCTGTCAAGTTGAGATTGGTTGGCCCGGCCCCTTTAATGAGAGGTGCCGCAAGAGCAGACACAAGCTTCGTGTAAGCGAGGCTTTGCGAAGAATGTCCTTAGACAGCACCGGTTTAATTAAACACCTTCCAGACATTTTAGCAGACATTTCCTGAAAAAAAAAAAAGCTCATTTGGAAGAGGCGGGTTTCTCTCTCTCTCTCTCTTTTTAATAAAAAGAGGGTAAATGACAGAAGTAGGAGTATATCAAGTTGTTACAATATCTGAAATTAATCGGGCCCGAGCTGCAATTAAGGACTCCGTAATTTCCAGCAATTTAAAGCTGCACTTCATTTGAAATCTAATTAATCCTAGACAAATATTTTTCCCATGACAAACTTTTTTTAATGATTGCTCGATTTATTCTCTTCTAATTACTCTTTAATTAATCTAGCCTTAATATAACATTATAGTGTCTTTGGCAGCCAACCAACAGAAGACGGTAAGCTGATTGCAATGCCGTTGCGCAAGGGCTCCACTCAACAGAATGCCACTTTCAACACCCCATTTATTTATTTGTCTGTTCTGTTACTTTCCTTTCCCACCCACAGGGCATACGAGCATGATACATGATAGACACCTCGCATCGTTTTCTTCTTTGAAAAGGTGAGGCATGTCATTACGGTTTTTTTTTTAAAAAAGCAATTTTGAACGTCAAAATAAGAACGTTGCCTTCTGTATCAAAACGGCAACTTTGGGAAAAAAATGTATATCCAGGTCTTTGGAAAGTTTAGTTTTGGACAAAAGTTCCTAAGATATCCCAGCCAGTCAGAGTAATTATTTATTTTATTTATTTAATTAGGCCTGGTTGACTCAGGCATTCTGGAAACTGTAGTCCAGAATGGGCAATTTTCCAAAATTGGAGCATGCTGCTACAAAAATGAGCATGCCAAGGGAGAAGAATCGCTTCCAATTTGGGTCCAAATCATGCTTATATCACAACTCGCTGTGCCCGGCCACACATTTATTATTTTTCTGTATTATTATTGGTTTTATTACATTTATTATTTTCTCTATTATTATTGGTATTATTACATTTATTATTTTTCTCTGTTATTGTTGCTACTATTATATTTATTTTACTCTATTTTATTATTATTACTAATACATTTATTATTTCACTCTGATCTTATTATTATTATTATATTTATTATTATGCTCTATTTATTACTACATGTATTAATTTCCTGTATTTATTATTATTATTATTATTATTATTATTATTATTATTATTATTATTATTACATGTATTATTTTACTCTATTATTATTATTAAAAGGATACATAAGCACATTTACATTGAAGAAGATGAGAATAATGATTTGATCAGAGTTGGACAATCTTATCTTAAACTAGCTGTGCCCGGCCACGCATTGATTTCTCTCTATTCTAGTTTCAATGTAGTCATGAATAATGAATAATATAATCATAAGATAATAGTAATAATATAATAATATACTACAATAATAATAGAATGAATATATATATATATATATACACACACACACACACACACACACACACACACACACACTAGCTGTGCCCGGCCACGCGTTGCTGTGGCGGAGTATGGTGGTATGAGAAATAAAGTATTGAGGAATTGGTGGTAGTTAAGGTACAGGGTAAAGGTTTCCCCCTGACATTAAGTCCATTATAAATGGGTTATATAGCTGTGTGGAAGGGCCTTGAGTCTACACTGTCGTATAATCCAGTTAAAATCAGATAATTTGTATTTTATAGGCAGTGTGGAAGAGGCCTAAGTGAGGCCTAACTCTGCCTGTCCCCTGGGCTGAGTGGGTTGCTAGGAGACCAAGTGGGCGGAGCGTAGCCTTAAAACTGGCAGTAATTGGATAAAAACAATTATTCCTCTCCCTCTAATTAGGACTTTATTTTTCTTTTCTTTTTGTTGTATGAACGCAGAGGCATGGATGAGGGGTTGTGCTGCCAAGTTTAGTGTTTCTGGGATGTATAGTTTTGTTGTTTTGTCCTAGGCCAAAATTTAATTACCCTTTTATATATATAGATGGGACCCCAGTATCTGCAGAGGAGATGTCCCAAGACTCTTCTTGCATCCCTAAAACTAATAGTAAACCCTATATTTTGACTATTTTTTCAGTGATAGCATGCTATATGATCACCTTGGAGGACACAGAGAAATCCACAAACACTTCTAGCGAAAATATATTTTGGCGCATGGGTAAGTGAAACCAGGGATGTCGAATCTATGGATAAGGGGGGAAGCGGGTGTTGCACTGTGGTTTTATACATTTCTCACTTATTCTAGAAGGTGCCATTGATATCTCTTTCACCATCCCAGATCTGGCATGACGCAACTTTCTCATGATACTGACTTGAGCATCCTCTTGCTTCTAAAGTTCTGATCGCCCAAGATAAAAGAGACTAAACCACAAACATTATGAGGTTTAATGTTTGTAAAAATTAACCACTGCTGTCTTTCAGCCAAACTCCCAACCTTTTTCCCAAGGCAGAGAGGAGAATGAACTGAAGATAAGCAGTGCAGGCTCAGAGTTTGGTGACAGAGGAATCCATGGGCAACATGCTCTCCAAGGCTCCTTCTTTGGAGGCTTTTAAGCAGAGGCTGGATGGCCATCTGTCGGGGGTGCTTTGAATGAGATTTTCCTGCTTCTTGCAGGGGGTTGGACTGGATGGCCCGTGAGGTCTCTTCCAGCTCAACGATTCTATGGTGCCACCTCCTCTATGGGGTTGCTGCTGTCCTCCTACTTCAATGATGGGCAACCTTTTGCGCTTGGTGTGTCAAAATTCACCAAAAACCCTAGCATGACTTGGGTGGTGTGTCACTTCGAGAGAGAAAAAACATAATTTCGCAATATGTATAGTTTAAATAACAAAAATATATCATTGTAATATATAACTGTATTCAATAAATCAAAAAACTATTTACTACCATTATTTCCATGTACAACAATCTATGGTACCTCTTGCAGTTTCCACGCTGATTTCTCTCTATTCTAGTTTCAATGTAGTCATGAGCAATGAATAATATAATAATAATATAACAGTAATAATATGATAATATACTACAGTAATAATAGAATAATAATAGAATATATACACACATACACACACGCACACATACATACAGTAGAGTCTCACTTATCCAAGTTAAACGGGCCGGCAGAAGCTTGGATAAGCGAATATCTTGGATAATAAGGAGGCATTAAGGAAAAGCCTATTAAACATCAAATTAGGTTATGATTTTACAAATGAAGCACCAAAACATCATGTTATACAACAAATTTGACAGAAAAAGTAGTTCATTATACATTAATCCTATGTAGTAATTACTGTATTTACAAATTTAGCACCAAAATATCACGATATATTGAAAACATTGACTACAAAAATGGCTTGGACAATCCAGAACCTTGGATAAGCGAGGCTTTGGATAAGTGAGACTCTACTGTGTGTGTGTGTGTGTGTGTATGTGTGTGTGTGTGTGTATGTGTGTGTGTGTGTGTATATACATATATATATATATATATAAAACTAGCTGTGCCCGGCCACGCGTTGCTGTGGCGAAGTATGGTGGTATGGGAATTAAAGTATTGAGGAATTGGTGGTAGTTAAGGTAAAGGGTCCCCTGGGCTGAGTAGGTTGCTAGGAGATCAAGTGAGCGGAGCTTAGCCTTCTAACTGGCAGCAATTGGATAAAAACAATTATTCCTCTCCCTCTAATTAGGAATTTATTTTTCTTTTCTTTTTGTTGTATCAACCTAGAGGCATGGATGAGGGGTTGTGATGTCAATTTTCAAGGTTGTGGGGTGTTTACTTTTGTTGTTTTGTCCGCTGCCGTCATGCCATCACTCTTTTATATATATATATAGATGTAATGTGCATAATTCCCATGGAGTAAACAACAAAACCACTGGACCAAATCACACCAAATTTGGCCACAAAAGACATAGTCATCCAATCAATCTGCATGCGGCAGCGTGTCAGCAAAAATGGCTAGGCATGTCAGTGCTGACACGCGTGTCATAGGTTGGCCATCATTGTCCTACTTGCATCATTTTTTTTTTCTATGTCTAGGTTTCCCAGCATGATTCTATGCACAACTTCTGTGGCAAAGTGACCATAGAATCACATTGGTAGGGTCGTCCAGCATGGAAAGAGTTTCCACCAGATGTAAAAACAGAGGCGTAACCAAAGTTACAAATGCCACTTGGTTTTCATCCATGAAAACACTGGAAGGTCTGATTCTCGTTTCCGATGACATTTTTACTGCTAGCCACGGTTAGCATCAGCGTCAGATGTAATCCTGTACCATGGTAACTTTTTGCAATGGAAAAGGGAGTGCTAGAAGCCCTCTTAACCATGGTGAAGAGACTGGGAAGCCTTTTGTGTCCACCCGATGCAAAAAGACACAGTCGCCTGAAAAGTGGTTTTCATCGCTTGAATTTAAAACCACCCTGCCATACCTGAACTTGAACCACTGGTCTTTGAGCTCTGAATGGCCCTCTTTATTGTGCTACACTGGCAGGAACCGAAGCGTCAATCTGTCGTCACATAATCAGATCACGTTGTGTTCCGACCAAATTTATGAAGGCCTTTTACCAATGCTATTAGCTCAAACCAGAACATCTAGATCAAAGTATGACCAAGTTTACCACACAATGAAATGGCTATAAATGTTTAAACACTCGTTAAAATGCTGCCATTGTTAGCGGCGTATTAATAATTGAAATCGGCTCCTTTATTATCCGCCATCTTTCCCTCCAGCAAACAAGGGTCAAGACTGGTGAGAGGGTGGGCAGAGCATCTGCTGGGAGGGGTCAGCATTCGAAAGCCCCGGAAGCTGCTTTGGTTGTGAAGTCACTTCTCTGACCTACGTAACGTTGAACTTTCATTCCTGCTGTGATTTGGTCAAGTTATTTTCCATAGGATCAATTCTAGTTCTACAGACAAGTAGTGCGATAGTAAAGTTACTTTATTGAAGTGTTTCAGAGATAGCCTTAAAACGTACCAGGTAGAAAGGCCTACTAAACAAAGACCCTCGTATCTGCAAGGACAATGTTCCCAGCTGGATGAGCATTGCTTGAAACTGTGGATACAACTGAATACCAAGATATTATTATTATTATTATTGTTATTATTATTAGTATTATTATTATTTACAGCATTTATATTCCGCCCTTCTCACCCCAAAGGGGACTCAGGGCGGATCACATTAAACATATAGGCAAACATTCAATGCCTTTAAAATAGAACAAAGACAAGACAAACATAGGCTCCGAGCGGGCCTCGAACTCATGACCTCCTGGTCAGAGTGATTCATTGCAGCTGCTCTCCAGCCTGCGCCACAGCCCGGGCCCGTATATACTCAAGTATAAGCTGAGGAACCTAATTTTACTACAAAAAAGCTGGGAAAACATTGACTCCAGTATAAGCCGAGATACCAATAAAATTACATTAATTGAGGCATCGGTAGGTTAAATGTTTTTGAATATTTACATAAAGCTCAAATTTAAGATAAGACTGTCCAACTCTGATCAAATCATTATTCTCATCTTCTTCAATGTAAATGCCCTTATGTATCCTTTTAATAATAATAGAGTAAAATAATACATGTAATAATAAATAGAGTAAAAATAATAAAAATAATAAGATCAGAGTGAAATAATAAATGTATTAATAATAATAATAAAAAATGGAGTAAAATAAATGTAATAGTAGCAACAATAATAGAGAAAAATAATAAATGTGATAATACCAATAATAATAGAGAAAAATAATAAACGTACCATATATTCTCGAGTATAAACTGACCCAAATATAAGCCCAACCAGGACCCTCACCCGAGTATAAGCTGAGGGGGGCTTTTTCAGTCTTAAAAAGAGGGCTGAAAAACTAGGCTTATACTCGAGTATATACAGTAACTTGGACGTATCATAGAGTCACCTAAAGGACCCAGAAATTGCTAAAGAGGCAAAGGCGTCCCTATTCAGATGGGTTTTCGGCAATTTGCCAATGTGAATAATTTCTTGATTTTCCCATTAATATTTGGCCATGGCCCTTGGCTAGTTACAATAACCTCACTAAAGTTTTAAAACATTGCCCTTGATGTCATTTTCAGTGATGTGCTTTCCAACTATATGTTAACAGTATAATTTGATAATATTATATTACATAGCCCAACGTTTTTTTTCCCCTTGGGTCCTGTTCCTGGGTTTCTTTGGGGCGTTGATTCAGAAAACTACATTGGATGGACGCATCAACTTTATTTATTTATTGACTACATTTATATCCCGCTCTTCTCACCCCAAAGGGGACTCAGAGCGGCTTACAAATCAAATGTACATGCAATATATTAATAGCAAAGTACAATATAAGCATTAAATTACTATACTGTACTATATCATTAAATGGTAATATTATTAGTAATATTACATTTAATATATAATATTATATTGTATTATTAGTAGTATAATATTGTATTACATTATAATATTATTATCAATTATAATATTATTATTTCCTTAGATATGGTTTTCATGGTTTGCTACGGCCAACTGGTAATAATAATAATAATAATAATAATAATAATAATAATAATAATAATAATAAACTTTATTTATACCCCGCCACCATCTCCCCAACGGGGACTCGGGGCGGCTTACATGGGGCCATGCCCAGAACAATGGTAGATGGCATAACTTCTGTATCTCAAAAACTAGAGCTGACGGGGGAAACTAGTGCCATTTTTGGAATCAGCAGGTCAAATAGACCCAGAAACAGAGATAACATTGGAGGCACCAAAATTTGTGTCGGTCCGTGTAATTTATAATTGTTCTTTAATTACATTATAAGCCACCATGGGTCCCAGTATTGGAAGAAAGGCAGGATATCATGGAAATTAGGAAACAAACATATTTTAAAAATACTTATGTTGGCTAAGGAGCCTCTGGTGGCGAAGTGTGTTAAAGCGCTGAGCTGCTGAACTTGCAGACCGAAAGGTTGCAGGTTCAAATCCGGGGAGCAGAGTGAGCGCCCGCTGTTAGCTCCAGCTTCTGCCAACCTAGCAGTTCGAAAACATGCCAATGTGAGTAGATCAATAGGTACCGCTCTGACAGGAAAGTAACGGCGTTCCATGAAGTCATGCCTATGGCTACATGATCTTGGAGGTGTCTACGGACAACGCCGGCTCTTCGGCTTAGAAATGGAGATGACACCAACCCAGAGTCGGACACGACTGGACTTAATGTCAGGGGAAACCTATGTTGGCTAATTTTGCTTAAAATTTGGCTCTTCTATTTGCACGTTGTCTGGATCCTTTTGGCCGCTCCTAAGGCACTCAGCGTGGTGTGGGCTTTCATGGAGGCTCTTCTGGAAGGAAGTCTTCTGTTTCTAAGCAAACTGTCATCTTTGCCTTGTCATCGGCCCCTGCCTGATGCTTGCCAAGCTACGAAAGAAAAGCCCCAAAGTCCGAAAGCAACTTCACTTTCCAAAGAGGACAAGGCTGGAAAGGGGAAAGAAAGGGGTTTCTGTTACGACCATGAGAGGAAAGGCAGAGTCCGCAGCCCACTCCAGCTCCCACTCTGGGGATCACCGATACTCCATTGCCTTTGTTCCAAGTAATCCAAATCAGATTCTCCATCTATAATTCAAACTTTGGAAACCTATGATAATTTACAGAAAGGGAATTCATTTAGTCGTTTTTAAAAAAAAAAAAATCAAAGACTTATTTCATAGCGCCGTCCCAAATCCTGTATATTGTTAGGATCCCTTTTCACCTTTGAAGACTTAGTGAATGATTGAAGCATCTACTTTCTGAGAAACAGATAACACAAGCCTCGTAATCCGACTCTAAGCTACTGGATAAAGGCAGTTTGTTTCCTCTTAGCCCATCTGTCAACACCTCCTCAGTAATTAGTCCTAATTATTACAAAGGGCTAGCCTCTCATTCGCATTATTAAATCAGAAATCGTATCATAGCCAGGTATCTTTCAACGCCTCCTAGACCAGCGACCTTAGATTTCATTGAATCTTCTATCAGTATCCGCCTTCGGAAGGACCCAGGCAGTAATTTTAGCATCGGCTTCAAAAGATGCAGATCCCACAGTGGCATTCCAGGGATGCATTCACGTATTCCGCTCCCATCCAAAGCAACACAGTTGACCTTTGCATTGTTTGATGGAAAGGGGGGGACACCCCATTCACCCCCTTCTTTTTGTATAAGAGAAGCATATTAGATAGACACACTTTGCCAACAGCAACCAAAATTGCCTTTTTCTGATGCTGGTCTTACAATACTACCAAAAGTTCTCATCTCTCACACACGCACCCTCATTTCTTTTCTTGCACAGAGCCCTAGAGTCGCCCTGTGTGCGCATTTGCTTAGCATTTACAAAGAAGGCTTTGTAATTGTTACTACTTAAAGATTTTGGGTTTTTTTTTTTTACTTGAATATTTCACCATCTCATGTAAATGAGACATTGATGTGCTGGAAGAGAAGATTAAAACACTGATTAGAAGTTGGCAAAGATGCCGTAGAATTATTATTATTTTTTTGTTTAATGCTTCAGAGGAAGCTTTCAGGATGATCCCTCCTTAATCAAAAGTCCTTCAAGTGAGGCTCAGACAACTGTGCTTTCTTGTGCAATGCATCCCAGAGGAACAACAACAACCCACATTCGCAAGCCTTCCTCAATTTGGCAGCCTCTCGCTGTGCTGGAGAACAGCTCCCATTATCCCCAGGCAGGGTCTGTTGAATGGAGGCGGTAGGAGTTATTAGAAAACGAGGCAGCAGAGAGCTATTAGGAAAGCCAGATGGAGATTTCAGAGATCCAGGTACAAGTCTCAAATAAGTCAAGAAATTATTAGAAGGTGTTGTGCCTGTCTCCCTCTGTCAATGTGGAAGGGGAGACAGCCATGTATGTTGAGCTCTTGGAGAAAAGGTGGAGTATCAGTATAACCCAAAATAAATGATTAAGTAAATGTCATATTATTTATTTATTATTAATTATTTACTACATTTATATCCCGCTCTTCTCACCCCGAAGGGGATTCAGAGCGGCTTACAAATCAAATGAACATACAATATATTATTAGCATAGCATAATATAAGCATTAAATTACTATATTGTACTATATCAATAGTACAACCAGGACCCCGGTGGCGAAGTGTGTTAAAGCGCTGAGCTGCTGAACTTGCAGACCAAAAGGTCCCAGGTTCAAACCCGGGGAGTGGAGTGAGCGCCCATCGTTAGCTCCAGCTTCTGCCAACCTAGCAGATCGAAAACATGCAAATATGAGTAGATCAATAGGTACTGCTCCAGCAGGAAGGTAACATCGTTCCATGCAGTCATGCCGGCCACATGACCTTGGAGGTGTCAATGGACAACGCCAGCTCTTCGGCTTAGAAATGAAGATGAGCACCAACCCCCAGAGTCAGACATGACTGGACTTAACGTCAGGGGAAACCTTTACCTTTTACTACATAATAATAATAATAATAATAACAACAACTTTATTTTTATACCCCGCCTCTATCTCCCCAAGGGGACTCAGGGCGGCTTACATGGGGCCAGGCCCGAATAAAAACAATAGCAATATAAAACACAACAATAGACAAAAAACATGCACAATTATAAAAATTTAAACATTAGCCAGTAAAAACAAATGACAAGAACTAATAAAAACATGGATTAAAATGGAGAGGTTGTAAAAGTAGACTACAGTAGAGTCTCACTTATCCTACACTCGCTTATCCAACGTTCTGGATTATCCAACGCATTTTTGTAGTCAATGTTTTCAATACATCTTGATATTTTGGTGCTAAATTCGTAAATGCAGTAATTACAACATAACATTACTGCATATTACTTTTTCTGTCAAATTTCTTGTATAACATGATGTTTTGGTGCTTAATTTGTAAAATCATAACCTAATTTGACATTTAATAAGCTTTTCCTTAATCCCTCTTTATTATCCAACATATTCACTTATCCAATGTTCTGCTGGCTTGTTTATGTTGGATAAGTGAGACTCTACTGTATATCATTATATGGTAATATTATTTGTAATATTACATTTAATATATAATATATAATTAATATTATTATATTGTATTATTATTAGTATAATATTGTATTACATTATAATATTATTATCGACATTATATGTATACAGTGTTCCCTCACTACTTCGTGGTTCACTTTTTGTGGAGTCATTGTTTCGCGGTTTTTCAATAAACTCTAAAAGACTATTATAAATCATAAAAAATTACAATTTACAGCCTAAGGAAGGGAGGAAGGAGAAGCCAAAGGGAGAGAAAAGGAGCCCAAGCGGCAACGGGAGGAGAAGGAGGCGATTTATCAACACACGGTGGGTTGATAAAGACTTAAAATAGTGTATAACTACTAAAATAATGTATAAACATTAAAATAAACATAGTGTCCTTACTTCACAGATTTTCCCTTATTGCGGGTGGTCCTGGAACCTAACCCCAGCGATAAGTGAGGGAGCACTGTATACAATATATTATATATTTATAAATTATTATAAATTATATATATATTTATACCAAGAGACTGAAAGATATCCACTTGTACTTGAAAACAGTGGTTCCCAAACCTTTTTTTGGCCCTGCCCCACCTCAGCCTATCTAAAATCCAGTGCCCCTCGACCCTGGCATATAATTCTTATTATTCAAAAACGTGAAGGAAACCTAAAAGGCCATGAACTTGATCTAAACAAACTTCCAAAGAACACGGCATCCATGAAATGAGAGAAAGAAAATACATGGATCTGAGTCACCTGCATCAAATGCAGGGTCACTTAAGTGTCCAACTTCATGGCATGCCTTTGGTGAAAATATGCAAAAATTCATTTTCTTGTGGCTTTAAAAAATTCACAAAAATTATTGATTTCCCTATGAAAGTAATAATTGTGCTTTGGATTTTTCCACAGATGTCTTGCTACATCCACATGCAGAACAAAAAGTCCCTTTTATATATTTTGTATAGCTTGTCATGTTAAAATGTTTAAATTACTTAGATTTTAGCTGTTTTTTGTAAGCCACTCCGAGCCCTGGGGGAATGTTTTTAAGTTTTTTTTAAAAGATATTTTAAAGATGTTTTTAAATTGTTAGATTTTAGCCTTCTTGTAAGCCGCCCCGAGCCCTAGGGGAGTGGCGGCATATAAGTTTAAATAATAAATAAAATAAATAAAAGAACACGGAGAGGAGTGGGTTGTTTGGGTGAAAAAAGCCTCCCTTTCCCACTCTCTAGTTAACTCTAGGCTCTTATGGCTTATTTTTCAGCACACTCAAATAATAAAATGGAAAAATATTTATATACTAAATAACAGCACTCTTGCAAAGTCTTATGGGAACTACATTCTTCATAATACAGAGCCAAGTATATTCGGTCTCCTGATATATTCTTCACATATGAGGTTTTTTTTAACATCAATGTACAAAGCTCATGTCTGAAAATCTTTTTTTTTCTCCTCTAGGCAATGGGTTGGATGCAGTCGAACTAACTTCAACTTTTGAGATATAAGGAAATCAACATTGCAAGGTGAGCATTTACCTGGGGGCTTACTTCTACAAAACGATGTACAGGAGTACAACCCTAAATTGTATACTATTTTGGCACACAACCCAAGTGCATTTACCCTAGTTTCCCTGCAGCAGATGTGTATTTTGGCATACCTGGCTGGGGAGGATGGTAGTTGTAATCCAATACATCTAGAAGCCAATTAGATTATGGAAGGTTCCTTTGAATTTGGAGAAACTAAACTCTGGCTCTCTGCTTATCGACATGCATATATGATTCAGCACAGCAACGCCTTTAAAAATAATAAATTGGATATTTTATGCATTAAAAGTATAGTTTATAGTGAACTGCCTTCATAGAAGCCATCATTGTAAAAAAAACCCCGAGCCTTTATAAAACTTGGCTGGGTTTTGTGGCCTAATTTTCCCTCCCAGTATTTTGCCGGTTCTGCAATAATTTGTAATCCCCTGGAGGGTCTTGGTATGGAATGCGTCTGTATGATCTTATTACAAATATCTACGAAGCAGTGTTGAAGACCTGCTTGAACCTTAGGCCTTCGCTATTGCTGCTAGACATGTTTGGGGCTTTTGGATTTGTTATGGTTTTTGGCAGAAGAAGAAGAAAAAAAAACACAATAAAAACTAAACATTCCTGTAATTCAGTATGACAGGGTACCCGGGATGGTTTCAGCACACAGCACACAACATCAAGCTTATTAGTTGTAAACGCCTTTGCATATTCAGCAGCATTTACTAGCCTTGATCTGGAAAAATACTTCTGCAACATGACCGGTCCAATTAAAACTATATTGACGGTAATTGCAGCCGTCCCTTCACATTTGCAGTTTTGACTTTTGCGGGGTTCGGTTAAAAAATATTTTCTCTAGGTATCGCTCGGTTTTTTAGTATGATTGTGGTCAACTTCCTTCAGTCATACTGGAAGACTAGGAGATTTCTAGAGAGAACACCTCCCTAAGTATATCTATGTTCAGCTTCCAATGAAAGTTGACAATAGCGTCATACTAGAAGATTTAAAAACTTCTAGATATGTGTTCTTTCTTGCCTCAAACAGACAAGAGTTTATCCATACCTCACAACCTCTGAGGATGCCTGCCATAGATGTGGGCGAAACGTCAGGAGAGAATACTTCTGGAACATGGCCAGACAGCCCGAAAGACATACAACAACCCTGTGATCCCGGCCATGAAAGCCTTCGACAACAGACAAGAGTTCTTTCTCCCACTCTGGACATTATTCCACAGGTATATAAACCCCACTTGCCTCATTTCCAACAGACCTCACAACCTCTGACGATGCCTGCCATAGATGTGGGTGAAACATCAGGAGAGAATGCTTCTGGAATATGGCCGGACAGCTTGGAAAACTCACAGCAACCCAATGTCTTTATTCATGGTAATTCACTTTCACATGGCTCCTATGCACACTGCACATACCATATTTGTAGTGCAAACAGACATGAAAGAACAATACAATATTGAAAATGAACATTTTTAACCAACATAAACTTTATAGTACAGTAGAGTCTCACTTATCCAACGTTCTGGATTATCCAGTGCGTTTTTGTAGTTAATGTTTTCAATACATCGTGATATTTTGGTGCTAAATTAGTAAATACAGTAATTACTACATAGCAACAACAACAATTCTTTATTGATTAGTCACTTTTGACCATATCAAAACATGTAAAACATACAGTACGTACACACTTACATATACATACAATAAAACCATGTAAAGATACAAAACTACATAGCATTACTGCGTATTGAACTACTTTTTCTGTCAAATTTGTTGTATAATATGTTTTGGTGCTTAATTTGTCATATCATAATGTAATTTGATGTTTAATAGGCTTAATTCCTCCTTATTATCCAACATATTCGCTTATCCAACGTTTTGCTGGCCCATTTATGTTGGATAAGTGAGACTCTACTGTATTTCAATGAGAAGTTGGGTCTGCATTTGGCCAATGAGATAGTTAATATCCGGTTCCATATTTGTCACTGCCATTCGTAACAAGTGATGCAAGTGTATCCCTTTTTCTGTTCCTAGACGTAACACTATGTAACACAATTGTTGTTCCTGGGTTATAAATGTCACTTCCTAACTGGTTCTACTATCAAAACATGGAAACAGTTTATCAAACTGCAAAAACTTTGTTTGTGTGGGGCACCTGGCAACAAAATTTGCCATTGTTTTTCAACAAAGTTTCTGGAGGATAACAACTAGCAATTGCACAATTAAACAGGAAATAACATTTTCAAACCAGAAAAAGAAATATTTTCAAATTTTGTTACACAGTGTAACCATTTCCTAGAGGTACAAAATGGCTATTACAATCTTTAAGATGGGCTCACAGAGAATTATCTCAATCGTATCTGAAACTGGACTGATAAGTTGTGTACCTGTGTATACTGGACACATGAAGGTTGTGAGTAAACCAAGTATGTTATTTTTATCCAAGTCGACTTCATTTTTGTCTCTTGAGAGCATGATACAAAACTAGTTGTTTTATGGAAGAGTATACAGTAGAGTCTCACTTATCCAACATAAACGGGCCGGCAGAATGTTGGATAAGCAAATATGTTGGATAATAAGGAAGCATTGAGGAAAAGCCTATTAAACATCAAATTAGGTTATGATTTTACAAATGAAGCACCAAAACATCATGTTAGACAACAAATTTGGCAGAAAAAGTAGTTCAATACGCAGTAATGCTATGTAGTAATTACTGTATTTATGAATTTAGCACCAAAATATCATGATATATTGAAAACATTGACTACAAAAATGTGTTGGATAATCCAGAATGTTGGATAAGCGAGTGTTGGATAAGTGAGACTCTACTGTATATATTTTGGGCAATGAAAAACACTTCTAAAGCTGTGCTGTTTTTTATACACTAGCAAATCTCTGTTTTCCTAACAGATCAGAGATAACAGGTCATTCAATCTAACAACTGAAACCATTGTCTTGGATAATTATATCTGGTTGTATACCACAAGAGAATAAGAGGGTTTTTGGCTCTTCTCTGAAAGGTTATGCTGTTCTAAAAGGTTATGATCTCCAAAAGGTTATGAATGCCATTTCCCAAAACTCCAAGACAATCTAACTGGTGAAGCTATGCTAGAACTCTTCATAGAATCATAGAATAGTAGAGTTGGAAGAGACCTCATGGGCCATCCAGTCCAACCCCCTGCCAAGCAGGAAATCACATTCAAAGCACCCCCGACAGATGGCCATCCAGCCTCTTTAGGATCCTAGCTCAATGCAAGTGTCCAACAGACATTGTGTGGTTATTTCTGGATCTGGGTCCCATTATATCATTGTGGGCCAATGAATATGGTACTTTCTTTGCATAGGCCCGTATTGTCCTCTTTCCGATACTCCAAAATTCATGCTCCCACCCAGCATTCCTCTCTGCATGGCGTGCGGGATTCCACCCCCTCAACCTCGCGATCCTGGCGGAAAACCAAAGTCACACTGTCACGAGCCTGAACAGAAGAGAAGCATTACTTAAGACAAATCCACATTTAATTAATAAGGTGCAGTAACTTGCCACCCAACCGATGGGTGACGATGTAAACATTTGATCTTCCCTTCTGGAACAAGACGAGGCCTTATTAAATTATAATGACAGCCTGAACACTTCAGTTGCACTTTATTCCCATTTGCAATTCAGGACATTGCTGAAACAGTACACAGAGCTCGACAAATACCTCCTCGTGATGCAAGCAGACAAGGGCAGGGCCTCCTTCCCTGTTTATCGAGGCAGATTCGACATTTTTGTAGCCTAGCCGTTCATGCCAAAATGTTACTCCATCAGACTCCGAGGAGTGAGTTCCAGCTCTTACAATCAGGAAGTTCTTCCTAATGTTTAGGTGGACTCTTTAATGTCATTAGAACTCATTGTTCCCTTGGCCATATTTACAGCAATGCCTTAAAAATCTGTATGGCAATGCATTCAAATACGAAAAGCAAGGGTTCCGAGCCTTGAGCCACAATTCTGTGTCTGGTTCCAGATGGTAGACCTGAGGATTCAGGTAAAACAAAGGTACCGTATATACTCGAGTATAAGCCGACCCAAATATAAGCTGAGGCACCTAATTTTACCACAAAAAAACCTAGGAAAACATTGACTCTAGTATAAGCCGAGGGTGGTAAATTTCAGAAATAAAAATAGATACCAATAAAATGACATTAACTGAGGCAACAGTAGGTTAAATGTTTTTGAATATTTACATAAAGCTCTAATTTAAGATAAGATTGTCCAACTCTAATCAAATCATTATTCTCATCTTCTTCAATGTAAATGTGTTTATGTATACTTTTAATAATAATAATAAATACAGGAAATTAATACATGTAGTAATAAATAGAGTAAAATAATAAATATGGTGATGGGCACATTGGGTGCCATGCCAAAAGATCTCAACTGGCATTTGGAAACAATAGACATTGACAAAATCACGATCTGCCAACTGCAAAAGGCCACCCTGCTGGGATCTGCGCTCATCATCCGAAAATACATCACACAGTCCTAGACACTTGGGAAGTGTTTGACTTGTGATTTTGTGATATGAAATCCAGCATATCTATCTTGTTTGCTGTGTCATAATAAAATAATAATAATAATAAGATCAGAGTGAAATAATAAATGTATTAGTAATAAAAATAAAATAGAGTAAAATAAATGTAATAGTAGCAACACTAATAGAGAAAAATAATAAATGTAATATACCAATAATAATAGAGAAAATAATAAATGTAATAATACCAATAATAATACAGAAAAATAATAAATGTATCATATATTCTGGAGTATAAGCTGACCCAAATATAAGCCAACCAGGATCCTCACTCGAGTATAAGGCGAGGGGGGCTTTTTCAGTCTTAAAAAAAGGGCTGAAAAACTAGGCTTATACTCGAGTATATACAGTAATATCAGCTTAAGGTCATTTTGAGACTACAGCTTCCAGAATCTCCCAACCAGCAGGGCCATGAGTCACTCATGCAGGAGGATTCTGGGAGTCTTAGTTGAAAACACAGCGTTCCCAAGCTCTTGCCTCGACATGCATCATCTATGGTTTTTCTGGCCCACAGCTAGGAGAAGGGTCCACAAATATTTGGTTCAGATGCTGCTTTCCAACTAAATGCTCCCATAGACTCGCAGAGTTGAAGGGAGACTTCAAGGGCCATCCAGTCCCACTGCATGAGTGTAGGAAAACACAATCAAAGCAACTTTGGCAGATGGCCATCCAGCCTCTGCTTAAAAACCTCCAGAGAAGGAGACTCCACCACAGTCCTGACTGTCAGGAAATGCTTCCCAATGTTTAGGGGGAATCTCTTTCCCCACAATTTTAATCCAATGAGTGCCAAGACTATCCGCCTAGCTGTTCATTGCTACAGGGAGAATCCTAATTAACTTATCAACTAATTTTAATAATTACTAATTACAGTAAATTTAAAGAGCTGATGTAACACTCTGGGAGGGGGGAGAGAAAAGAAAAACACACACACAATCCGTTTTCACCCACATCCGCCCCACTAATAGATCTCAGATTTTCAAAGTTCACCCAGACAAACATGGGTTTGTACAAGTCTACCCATTCCAACATGTAATCTCATTTAATCTCTACTATTTTTCAAAATGTTGCTGCCAAGGAAGAAGGCAAGGGAGGCAGGAAACCAGAAGATGCCTTTTCAAGCCAGAAACAGAACCATTTATGTGAGAGTGAACCCAATTCCATTTTAATTGTCCTCGCATGGAATCCTAGGATTTGTCGTTTGTTATGGCACTAGAATTCTCTGTCTGAAAATTCGAAAATGTCCTCTCTAAAGTGCAAACCCGAGTATTTCATATGATGTTTCCCAAGCAATTCAAGTGGGATAGTACTGTAACTATAATGCGAAAGGGCTCCTAAAAAGAAATTACAGTCAAATCAAATCAAATCTTTATTTATGGTCAGCGATCAGTATAGAATCCAGCTTTACAATCTAATTATACATCCTAATCCTGGTGTTCACTGACATTTTGTCAGTTTTCTGTTCACCCAATGGTTCGCTTGGTTCATCCTAAATTTTGAGATTCATTTTTAAAGTACACATAAAATGTACAGTAGAGTCTCACTTATCCAACACTCGCTTATCCACCATTCTGGATTATTCAACGCATTTTTGTAGTCAATGTTTTCAATACATCATGATATTTTGGTGCTAAATTCGTAAATACAGTCATTACTACATAGCATTACTGCATATTGAACTACTTTTTCTGTCAAATTTGTTGTATAACATGATGTTTTGGTGCTTAATTTGTAAAATCATAACCTAATTTGATGTTTAATAGGCTTTTCCTTAATCTCTCCTTATTATCCAACATATTCGCTTATCCAACATTCTGCTGGCCCGTTTATGTTGGATAAGTGAGACTCTACTGTATGTGTGTTTTGGCATTTCCTCTATAGACAATGGTTATAAGTGCTTTTGTCGAATACACAGTTTTTGCACTTTTAGAGTAAAGCTTTTTATTGTATGGTTTGTTATTATATACAGTAGAGTCTCACTTATCCAAGACTTGCTTATCCAACGTTCTGGATTATCCAACACATTTTTGTAGTCAATGTTTTCAATCCGTCGTGATATTTTGGTGCTAAATTCGTAAATACAGTAAGCAGAAAAGCAGGATACAAATAACAACAACAACAACTTGTATTCAGGTGGACATCTAAGAACTTACATCACTTGCAATGAATGGCACTTCTGACTTTGTAGGTGCTGTATTTTCTTTTATATGTGTATTTTAAATTTGTGTTCTAAATGCTTTTATTTGTTTTGTGTTCTAATTGCATCCCATTCTAGGGGGAAAGGCAAAATCACCAAAAATCCACCTCACAGTAGTATTGTCTGGCCCACATTTGCTAGTTGGTTTGCAAGAAAAGGGACCACGGTGACAAAGCGGGATGGGGTGAGCTCCCATTGTTAGCCCCAGCTTCTGCCAACCTAGCCGTTTGAAACAAGTAAATGTGAGTAGTTCAATAGGTACCACATCGGCGGGAAGCTAACGGTGCTTAATGTCAAGGGAAAACCTTTACCTTGCAAGAAGATCATGAGGGACTTTGTCAAAGGCCTTACTGAAATCAAGATATGTTACATCCACAGCATTCCCTGCATCTACCATTCACTTGTAACACTATAAGAAAAAGAGATAAGATTAGTCTGACTTGTTTTAGAGAAAAACCATGCTGCCTTTTAGTGATTACAGCATTCTTTTCTAAGTGATGACTGACTGCCTCCTCACTGGTCTGCTCCATAATCTTTCCTGGTATTGATGTCAGGCTGACTGAATGGCAATTCTTTGGGTCCTCTTTTCCCCCTTCTCAAAGATAGGGATCGCATTAGCCCTCCTCCAGTCTGCCGGAACTTCTTCTGTTCTCCAAGATTATTACCAGTGGTTCTGAAATTACTTCTGCTAGTTCCTTCAATACTCTTGGATGTAGTTAATCTGGCTCTAAATTTGTTTAGAGTAGCCAGGCATTCCTTGACTACTTCTTTACCTATTTTGGGTTGCATTTCCCCTATTTACTTGTTTTCTCCATATTACTCAAGTTGAACACGGATTTCCTTTTGAGAGAAGACTGAGGCAAAGTAGGTTCTGGGCAGCTCTGCATTTTCCCTATCCCCTGTTAGCATTTTCCTACCTTCTCTACGCAGAGGCCCTATCATTTCCTTGTTCTTCCTTTTTCTACTAACATAACCAAAGAACCCCTATATATTGTTGTCTCCGGCAAGCGTCAGCTCATTTTGTGCTTTAGCCTGTTGGACCTTTGCCCTACATGTGTTGGTGGTGGACAACACAGCCACCGCTGAGAAGACAATGTGGATCTGAGAAACTCGAAAACACCAGCTTAATTAGCTGATGTTGTAAACTTCGTAACACAATCATATTTTATTAGGAACAAATTAAGAAGTATATCAGCAACTCTGGAGATTACTTGGCACACAGCATATCAGAATGTGATAAACAGCCAAGCCCTATCACACCACTGCAATTAAGGAACAATTAATTCCTCCACCCAGTAGACAATAGTGTCAGAAACTGGCATAGGTCTTATCACTATGCAAAGATATCAGACACACTTCTCTGATGGCTGCAGTTTGTTAAGATTTCCACTCTGTGCATTCAAGTCTTCTACTTTTAATCAGGACAGGAAAGGAAGGCCCATGATCAAGACAAGCGGACAGATGCAAAAAAACGCACATGCAAAGCCTGTTGCAGCTCAGAGAATGCTGAAAAAAGCTGCAGATTTAGGTCTATAAGCCCACGGTTGCAAAGCCAAAGGCCGGATCCACCTTCATCATGTCTCTGACTCATAAAATTAAATTGCTTTGAGTATCTTCAAGGAAAATCTTGAGAAATACACACTGAATAATAAGCCTCTGGCTTTGAGGGTGGAACAATGCATGTTCCCAAAACTAGTGTTTGCTGAGATAGGGCACATATGGGGTGGGGTAGCTGTTGGGAAGTAATGGTAGGCAGGTGACCCTCATCCCCCCCTCCAAACCTTCCTATTTGCGTCTGTATTCTGTGCACAGTCTTCAACTTCCAAACACATTCAACTAGGTTTATGTCTGGTCTCCAAATGAACTAGGGAACGAATGGGTAAAAAATGAGCTGGAGGAGCAAAACGGGAATGGGTAGACAGGGGTTATAGCACCCTCTTCATGCCCACGGATTGGCTGCTGCCCTAAGGAGCCTCCTAAAAATTTTAGATCACAACTCCCATCATCTCTACTAAAGCAGGCCAATGGTACCAATGTCTAAACATCTCAAGGAAACGTGATTTGAGAGCTCCTGGGCTGGAACTAGGTTCCCATTGAGATCAATGGAACAAGCTACTTGGGACTGAAGTCCTGCCAATGGCAACAAAAGGTCGGCGGTTTGAATCCCGGAAGCAGGGTGAGCTCCCGTCTGTCAGCTCCAGCTTTCCATATGGGGACATGACAGAAGCCTCCCAAAGAACGGTAAAACACCCAGGCATCCCCTGGACAAGTCCTTGCAGATGGCCAATTCTCTCACACCAGAAGCAACTTGCAGTTTCTCAAGTTGCCCCTGACACACACACACACACAAAACCGAACAGGTGGGAAACTATTAGCCCACCAGCTATTTTGGCCTACAAGTCCCATCAACCTCACCCACCATGACTAATGGTGAGGGACTATGGGAGATGTAGTGCACAATGTTTCCCTACTCATCTTCACTCTGCAGCCATTACCTCCTTCTTAGCTTTATATCTGGAGACATGAAACAACCTAAACCTTTGTCAGCCAACAGCACTGTAAAATGAAATATTGTCGAACTCCAGAAAATAATGAAAAGCCTAATCTGGCTGTGAATTTTTTTGGATGCGCATCCCAGCTCATGTGCCATTCAGTTTCTGGGAAGATTACATAAAAGGCTTTTTCTCCACCCTTTCTCATGTGAACTATAAAGCAGATTTACAACCCAGGTTATATTCTCAATTTTCTCCTGGGAAGGAAAAAATGAACAAGGAAAATAGTGGACCAAACTCATTTATTTTTACAACCTGGATTTTCTTTCTAATCAACACAGAACCATAGTTTGGCCATTCACTTAAGACCCCAGTCACTCTTTCTACCATCAGCCTTGCAGAACGCTCTGTTTCACTGGGGAAAGCGCTCCAACTGCTTACACTTCGAAAATCTTCGTTGTTTTTTTTAAGCAGCATTTCTTTTTTTCTTAAAGGAGTAGGGAACCTGGATCCTTTCAAATGTTTTTACAGTTAACACCAAGAATCCCAACCATTGGCTGTATTGGCTGGGACAGATAGGAACTGCCTGCCACACAGTCTAGGTGGAGAGCACCACTTGGTCACCCTTGGATGTCAGGTTTTTAACATATGCAACAACATAATAGTAGGCGTTGTGGTTTGAAAACTCTGGGCCTTAGACTGAAATGCAGAAAAAATGCCTTTTTACTCTAAAAACATCCCTAACCTAACTGGGATTTATTGTTGGAAATTTCTAGTCTACAACACCAGCTTCAAAAACATCAGCAATCTCATTGGAAGTGAAGCAATAAAACCAATGGTTGGTTATGAGCTGCAAAAGTGTTTTGGTAGCACAGGGCCACCACAGAAATTAGTTTTGGTCTACAACTCCCAAAGCCCCAGCTAGCAGCGTAAAAGGTCCAAAACAGCTGGAGGATCAAATCTCCACCACTCACAAGCTATAGAGGCTTATCTGGAGAAGATACCAAGGCCATACTCCATTCGAAGGGCTTGGGCAAGTCACATAGGATGTTGGCTTTTTAGATCCCAGCCTATCTACTGTCTACATCAGTGGTTCCCAACCTTTGGGTCTCTAGATGTTTTGGATTTCATCTTCCACAGTTCCTACCTACTGGTAAGATGGCTGGGATTTCTGGGAGTCCAAAACACCTGGAGGCCCAAAGGTTGGGAACCACTGATCTACATGGATATGGATGTCTGGAAAAGCTGGTCCTTCCTTTTGAAGAAGATGTCAATGACGAATGGTCATAACCAATGTCCTATCTCAGACTGATCATTTCATCCACTCTTTGTGAACACTGTGAATATTTTGCTTTATAGAGGTCAGATTACGGATGCATCTACCATAGTATTGCTGACAGTCTTCCTTCATTACTACCAGGGATCCTTTTCAATGGAGACCAGAGGAGCTGTTTACAGAGAAGTCTGCTTACAATGCCTGTCCTCAGAAGTTACTACAGAAATGTGCTGGAAGACCTAGAAAATTCCTAGAGAAGACATCTCTGGAAATCTGGAAGTCCCTCAAATCAACTTTACGGTATATTGGAACCACACGTCTGATAATTTCACAGTGTTTTGGTGGTATCTGTGATTTCAGGTAAGCGGGAACCTATCAGACACAGGGATCTTACTGTAATTGGTTTTAAGTTGTTTTTAAAAAAAATAAATTGTTGTTGTTGTTGTTGTTGTTGTTGTTGTTATATTCCTCATATGCTGGGTTGTATGCTCCAATGGTCTATCTCCATAGAAAGCAGCATCGTATGCTTTTCTAAAGGGTGCTTTAGAATTTCTGACTTCCCAACAGCCCTCTCCCAAGCTGGAAGACTCAGCAACAGCCAAACAGCTTTTACTCAAAACGTTTTCATTTTATTCTTATTTTGGAGGAGATCACTTGAGCTGTTCCCTAGAGACCCATAATTCTGAAAACAGCTCAAGGTTGAACAATAGATTTTGAGCCTGTGTTAATTTGAAACCTTTGGTTTGTCCTGCCAACCACATTTTTTTTTGTAGCTCAAAATTTTTAATATTAAAGAAACTATAAATCCATCCATCTGGGTCTGTTGGATCAAAGTTAACATCCCCACCCTTTCGGACTCCACCCAGATATATTACAGTTATGTTTGACATTTATGCAAATTTCCACTCAATGCTGTAATCATTTTTTTTTACGTGATAAAGGGGAAAAGTTTAACCACTGCCTTTTAAAAAAGGATTTGAAACTGGAGCCTGCTTTAAATATGGACAAGACTCATCCATCTTGGAATTTTTTATTTTTTTAACAAAAATCAACTTGTTACAGCTGACTGCTTCACAGCTTTTATGCTGCCAAAGGAACGGATCTGCATGTTTTTGGTGGAAAAGCATAAGGAAAAAGATGTACTCCAAGGAATAGAAATATAGAAAAGACGCGAGAAAACACAACAATGTCTGCAATTCATGATTTATACAGAAAGAACAGGAAAATGGCTGGTTAGTAATCTTAAACAACATGCGAGGGACAATGATTAAAGGTCATGAAAAAAGAACATAGTTTCACAAACCAGAGAGTGCTGCAATTTCTTTAAAAAGAATTAGCTATGGACAGAAAATGCCCTTAAATGTTATGCTTATATTGCATGAGTGAACTTTCCATCTACTGAATATATTCAATCTGTCTATCAGTAATCTACTTACTATTTCAATTGCAAGAATAAGTTCGGAGGGCTTTTATTATTAGACTTTTAAACAATTTCTTCCCAAAATATTATATCGTCATAAATGTACAACTATTGGGGGAGGGGGGGGGGAAGTAAAGCTGAAAGCATCTAAGGCTGCCATATAATCCAGCTTCTGAATCCAGATTATCTGCTTTGAAATTGATTATTTACAACATAACTGAAAATATTTTCAAAAATCATTCTCTAAAAGCCCAATTACTCCTGACCAGTGGGGCTGGGAACAGTAATGAAAAGTATAACTCAAAACATTTCAAGGGCACCAAGTTGTGAAAAGTTTTCCCTCTTTGCCTTTTCAAAAATTCCTCACACAATGTCTACACATTCCTTTTGCATAAGGCAAATCTTGTTTTAAAAGCATCTTGCTCATTTCTAATGTTTAAGAAATAGAATACTACTACCCCCAAGCAACCCCCTTCCAATTGTTGGGTAGTGGGGGGATTTTCTCTTGCTCTTTGGCTGATTTCTATCTTTCCCAGGCCTTTCATGTCTCTAAGCCTTAGCAAATTCATTTTTTTTACCATACAAAATTCAAAACATTGTGACCAACTACAAAAGCGCCCCAAGATAAACGGCCAAATTATCATTATTTTTAAACTGTTATTTTTTTTTACACATGTTAGGAGTATAATGCCTGGGACAGGAAGGGAGAAAAGGCCACTGTCCCTTAAATAAAAATTCTGCTCCTCCTATATTCCTTTTTTTAAAAAGTTCTCAAATCTCTAGCACTGTAGTAGAGCATTCAGAAAACTGCAAGCACGAGCAATTCATATATACAGTAGAGTCTCACTTATCCAAGGTTCTGTATTATCCAAGGCATTTTTGTAGTCAATGTTTTCAATATATCATGACATTTTGGTGCTAAATTCGTAAATACAGTAATTACAACATAACATTACTGCACATTGAACTACTTTTTCTGTCAAATTTGTTGTCTAACATGATGTTTTGGTGCTTAATTTGCAAAATCATAACCTAATTTGATGTTTAATAGGCTTTTCCTTAATCCCTCCTTATTATCCAAGATATTCGCTTATCCAAGGTTCTGCCGGCCCATTTAGCTTGGATACGTGAGACTCTACTGTATATACAAAAACATTGTAGGCACAGAAGACTCAATGCATATACTTTTTCTATATTGCAGAACTGTGGTTTTGAGGCATCTATAACTTGCAAGAAAATCAAACTTGAACATATCTGCTGGCAGCATATTGGCAATCTATGTTTCATCAGAGAAAAGCAAATGTAGCAATCCTGGCTTTTGAAAGTGGCATGTTGGAAAGGATTTCCAGTGGACAGTTCATCTGCAGCTTTATGGAGAAATCTCAGGTACCTTATACTTTGTTAATAGGTGAAATCATTAAGTATAGAACAGGGGTTCTCAAACTATGGCCCATGGGCCAATTCTGGCCCGCCAAGGTCATTTCCACGGCCTCCGCTCTAAACTTTAGACTTGCTGCTAAAAGAAGGATCTTCTGCACCCCCTTCTTGCTCCTTAACTTTTCTTCCCTTTCCTCTCTCTATTTTCCCCCAAAACAGAGGGATCCTCTCTACCTTCTTCTTGCTCCCTCCAAAATTGAGAGAGGGAGGTGGTGAGAAAGTCTGAAATGACTTGAAGGGACACAACAAAAACAACAAACTATAGTCCACTCCCCAACAGTCTGAGAGACCGTGAGCTGGCCTTCTGTCTCAAACCTTTCAGGACCTCTGGTGTAGAAAGACACACATATACTACTGCTTAGTTTACATAATGGCTTTGAACGTGAACAATATTTATTCAAAAATTTGGAAGCATCTCAACATACAAAAAATGCATGAATTAGGGGGTATTTTGCCAATACCAATGGCAAAACCATTCCCAAGCATGCTTCTTTCATAATGCCTTTCTTCTCCCCCCACTATCCCTGCACAGGCACATACAATCTCACCTACAAAAGACAATATTTCCTTTGTGCGTCTCATCAAGTAATAACACAATCGTAGGCATATTTACTTAGAAATAAGTCCACTGGGACTGGGTCCTGCTGCAGGAGCATACAACCACAGCCCTATATTCATGTGATCAATAGAGTATGATTTCTCAAAACATAGAGCCAACCCTTTGAAGAAACTAGATGCCAATCTATATTTGAAGCTCTAGTATTTTCCCCTAAGGACACAACAATTCTTCCCAATATTTGCCACATACCTGCTTGCTGCCAAGATAACATTACTCTAGTTCTTTCTCTGCCAGAAATTATAATTTCTCCATAACACAACTATAACATTATAATACGGCAATCAGAATAAGTTGCCCACAAGGAACAGTTGAGCTCACTGGAAGCCAAAATGACAAAAGGAAAGACATCATTATTGTTGTATTAACTCAACGTCTCGAACAGGACTATTAAGAAAATAGTCTCTTAGAGACCTCTCATTTAAAGGGTGATGGCAAATTGTCAGCACACAAGAAAACAAGAAAGAAACAGGTTTCAGTGAAAGTTTTCAAACTACATCATTTATTTGTTTCGAATAATATAGACTATGCAACTCTCTGGCCTTTTCACTCATTTTTGACCTGCCGACCCAAAGAAATTTGAGGTCAGTGGATGTGAGCAGTCATCCTGGTATCCTCTTGTAGGAGGGATCCAGAGGGAAATGAAACACAATTTCATTCATAATTTCAACACACAAATGCCTTGATATTCTGGGATACAGGGCTGTGTGGAGTTCAAAGTTCAAAGACGATATTGTGGATTTTCTGCCTTGATATTCTGGGGCCCCTTCCACACAGCTGTATCAAATCCACATTGAACTGGATGATATGGCAGTGTACACTCTGATAATACAGTTCAAAGCAGATCAGGATTCTCTGCTTTGATAATCTGGATTATATGGCAGTGTAGACGGGGCCAGAGAAGCATCCTGAGGGCCCTTTCACACCGCCATATAACCCTGAGTATCAAGGCAGATATTTATTTGTTTTATTATTTATTTACTACATTTATATCCCGCTCTTCTCACCCCGAAGGGGGCTCAGAGCAGCTTACAAATCAAATGAACATACAATATATTATTAGCATAGCACAATATAAACATTAAATTACTATATTGTACGATATCATTTGGGGCCTCTGGTGGCACAGTGTGTTAAAGCGCTGAGCTGCTGAACTTGCAGACCAAAAGGTTCCAGGTTCAAATCCCGGGAGCAGAATGAGCGCCCGCTGTTAGCTCCAGCTCCTGCCAACCTAGCAGTTCGAAAACATGCAAATGTGAGTAGATCAATAGGTACCGCTTTGGCGGGAAGGTAACGGCACTCCATACAGTCATGACCTTGGAGGTGTCTATGGACAATGCCGGCTCTTGGGCTTAGAAATGGGAGATGAGCATCAGCCCCCAGAGTTGGTCACGACTGGACTTAACGTCAGGGGAAACCTTTACCTTTTACTATATCATTATATAGTAATATTATTAGTAATATTACATTTAATATATAATATATAATTAATATCATTATATTGTATTATTAGTAGTATAATATTGTATTCCACAATATCTGCTTTGAACTGGGTTATCTGTCGGCATTGCCATATATTCCAGTTCAAAGCAGATATTGTGGGATTTTATACAGCTGTCTGAAAGGGGTCCCAAACTATCAAGGCAGAATTATCTCACAATACAGTAGAGTCTCACTTATCCAACATTCACTTATCCAACGTTCTGGATTATCCAACGCATTTTTGTAGTCAATGTTTTCACTATATCATGATATTTTGGTGCAAAATTCGTAAATACAGTAATTACTATGTAGTATTACTGCGTATTGACCTACTTTTTCTGCCAGATTTGTTGTAGAACATGATGTTTTGGTGCTTAATTTGTAAAATGATAACCTAATTTGATGTTTAATAGGCTTCTCCTTAATATCCAACATATTCGCTTATCCAACGTTCTGCCGGCCCATTTATGTTGGATAAGTGACACTCTACTGTATAGTAAAAGCATTAAAGACAGGAGCATATATACTCACATAAACTCTCTTACATGGGTGCTCTGTTGCTGGTTTATTCCTTAGGCAAGCACATTGAATGTTCTATGACAATAGCATATATAAGAAATACTGTCTTATAGTTTATATTATTAGATTACATTTCTGGTTATAGTGGTCTCTTGCCTTTGCATTTTGGGGAATCCCTTCTCTGTATTATCTGTCCACACTGCCATATATTCCAGTTCAAAGCAGATATTGTGGGATTTTATACAGCTGTCTGGAAGAGGTCCCAAACTATCAAGGCAGAATTATCTCACAATATCTGCTTTGGACTGGGTTATCAGAGTCCACACTGCCATATATTCCAATTCAAAGCAGATAATGTGGGATTTTTATTCAGATATGGGAGGGGCCTATGTTATCTGAGTCCACACTGCCATATCTTCCAGTTCAAAGCAGATAATGTGGGATTTTATTCAGATGTGGGAGGGGCTTATGTTATCTGAGTCCACACTGCCATATATTCCAGTTCAAAGCAGATAATGTGGGATTTTATTCAGATATGGGCGGGGCCTATCTTATCTGAGTCCACACTGCATTATCATCCAGTTCAATGTGGATCTGAGTGGAAGGGCCCTGAGATCTCGAAAGGAGGGATAAACTGAAAGCAAAGGCACACCTGTTGCAGCCCTGCAGTGCTCCTAATGGGCTCGGGGAATTTCAGGCGCAGATGGACTACATCTCCCGTCAGGCCTCAGCAACTTCCGGTCCGGCGACTCTTGTCAGGCCTCAGCAGCACGACCAACTTCCGGTCGGTTAGTCTTGTCCCTCCGTCGCCTCAGGGCGCCGTTCTTATGGCTGCCAATGGCCAAGGCTCCCTCAGGAAATGTGGAATGTGGGCCCGCTCTCAGGCTCTGAGGCGAGAGAGGTGGGGAGGTCACTCCAAGAGCGTCTCTGGAGACTTCCCCGACTAACCCTCAGGCCCGGCGCCTTGGCCTCCTCACCTCAGGAAATCCAAAGGCAGGCGGGTAGGTAGGCCGAGAAAGTTCGCGCCCTCGGCGCTCGATAGAAGCTGCCTGCCCCTTTCAGCGTGGCCTTCTCCAGGCAACTGCTCAGGCGAGCGGGCCGAGCGCCGAGCTCCTCGAGCAGAGCCAAACGCAAGCGTGCCTTATCACGTGACGAAAGCCGGGTGGTAGGTTTGTTGTCGTTTCCCACCCCGCGTGCGAGGCAGAGCAGCGCATGCGCAGTGTTATGACACCCTGCCCCATGGGTCTGGGAGGCGCAGAGACTAGAATCCATGCAGGTCCTGCTGTAAGTCAGTGCTATGGAATCATGGGGATTGTAGTTTGGGAAAATGCCAGCAGTCTTTAGCAGAAGATATGCAAGTCCTTGGAAAGCAAGCTACAACTCCCAGGAGTTCATAGCACTGAGCTGTGGCAATTCAAGTGAGGTGAAACTGCATTCATTCATTGTAAAAGCAACAGCCTTGAGTTCAATGTAGGCATCTTTCCAGAGTTATACTGTTAAATTACACTATGTATCAACATTTGAACAATTTTCGATTCTTGGTTTGAGAGTGTGATTTCCAGTTTAATTGTGCGGTAGGTAAAGGTTTTCCCCTGACGTTAAGTCCAGTCATGTCTGACTCTGAGGGTTGGTGCTCATCTCCATTTCTAAGCCAAAGGGCCGGCGTTGTCCATAGACATCTCCAGGTCATGTGGCCGGCATGACTGCATGGAGCGCCGTTACCTTCTCGCCAAATCGGTACCTATTGATCTACTCACATTTGCATGTTTTCGAACTGCTAGGTTGGCAGGAGCTGGAGCCAACAGCGGGCGCTCACTCCGCTCCCGGGATTTGAACCTGGGACCTTTTGGTCCGCAAGTTCAGCAGCTCAGCGCTTTAACACACTGTGCCACCAGGGGCCCAATTGTGCGGTACTTACTTGGAAAGTAGTTGTTCTCCAGAAACTTCATTTTTGTGGTTGCCACAAACTAGGTTGAATCGATTGATGAGATATTCATTGCAAAACTAGAGCGAAATGGGCTGCGTGGTGTCCCACGAAACAAAGTTTTGGCAGTTTAATAAACTTTTCCCTTGTTTTTATGATAGAACCAATTAGGAAATGACTTTTATAACCCAGGAACAAACATCGTGATGCATCGTGTTGTATCAAAAATATTATAATATCTTATCTATACACATAATAAAGGTGAAAATATGTATGTGTGCATGTGGCTGGGGTGTCCACTTCCACAGACAGGCTCCCACTTCCACAGACAGCTATAGCTCCCATTACTCAGGACACACCAACGGCCCTCCTTCCAATGACATTGCAGGTTATAGTGAGAGCCACACACATGTCCAAGAGTCCTGCTGATGTCCTCTACAAACACCACTCTGCCCACTACCCAAGTGAAGGCTTTCATATGGGGACAGTATCATCCTAGATGTATTTCCTCCACCACAGACATTACAGTATAACTTGCTCTTTCCATGTCCTCCCCCATAACCCTTTCCTATTCTATTGGCACACAAAGGAATTGATCAGCAACTGAACATACTAGAGAGAGAGGTTTGGGGAGAATTAACCATGATTTATAGGAGTTGTAGGTACTGGGATATATAGTTCACCTGCAATCTAAGAGCACTCTGAACTCCAGCAACAACGGACCCGGACCTAACTTGGCACACACAACCCCCAAGACTAACAAAAAATACTGGAGGTCTTTGGTGGTATTTATAGGAGCTGTAGTTCACCTACATCTAGAGCGCACTATAAATCCAAACAATGATGGATCTGGACCAAACTTAGCATGCATACCCAATATGCCCAAATTTGAATACTGGTGGGTTTTGAAGATAACTGGCCTGGACATTTTGTAGTTGTAAGTATTGGGATGTATAGTTCACTTTCAATCAGTTAGCACTCTGAACTCCACTACAGATGGACCTGGACCAAACATGACCAGCAAAACATACTGGAGGTCTTTGAGGGAAATTCGCCTTGATTTGGGGGAGTTGTAGTAACGGTAAAACACCAGTTGGTTGAAATATCTCTTGTTGTAAAGTTTGGAACCAATATCAGCTCTGATTTTTGTTAACCTTGTGAAATTGCATGTTGACAGTGTTCTGCCTTCACCATTTCAATGCTGCAAAGCAAGGGCATCATTCACTAGTTACTTGCTAAAGTGGATTTCCCTTTGCAGGGTACAAGGCCAGTGGTTCCGTTCCATTTGTTCAGCATCCCCAGTATTTAACACTATTCTGAACTGAGCTTAAAGCCTCCAGCCTTGCATTATAGAAAGGTTGAACGTTCTGTTAAAAAAAAACTAATTGGGTATTTCTTTTAAGGGCTTTTCTGCCTTGGTTGTAAAGCTTGCGGTGTCTAGACATGTTACTTCTTTCATCGTTTCCCTCGCATGCTTAACCTCCGAGGAGGGATCTTGCTCCGCTTTCTTTCTTCAGCCCTTTGCAGCCCTCCCCAAAAAGCGATCAGACACGGACTAATAAACCGTCAGGGAGACCTTCAACCTATTGTCTGCAAAATAAACATTTCTGATTGCGGACAAGGCCAAGCCTCCTTTGGGAAAGCTTTCAGCCTGAAATCCAAAAGACACACTGTGTCCTTTTAATAATTTAATAGTGGAAGGGACCTTTATTTGCCCATTCCTGTGGTGTCATGGAGTTTTCAAAGATTCGGGTTTAGGTTTCGGGATTAGGTGAAACTAGAGTGCCTTAAACCTCTTTAGAGGCCCGGGATTAGGCCTACATCAGGCTTAATGCAGGCTTTTTTTGCGCAAAGCTAAATTAAACAGCTAGCATATTTGCTGCACAGGTGTTTGGCAGCATACCAGAAAGCATAAAGGGGACCCCTGGAAGAAGCATGAAGGGGGAAAGCCCTCGAAACATGAGCGTCTGCTAAGTACGGCCCGTATCATTTGCAAATGGGGGGGGGGTCCCCTTTTTGCAGGCACTTCTGAGTGGTTTTAAGCAGGGATCTCATTTTTTATGAGCACCTCGAGCATGAATGCAACTAAATGGAAAATCTGTGACACAAACAGATCAAGGGCTTGGTATCACATGCAAGTAAATGGCTACCTCTTTTCCAGCCAATATGTCGTTGGCAAAAGCAGCACATTTTGCCAGAGGCCGACTATGTAACACAAATACCAAGGAGGGCTGCAACATAATGTTGCGGTGTGAAATGCTTCCATTGTCCACCATAGTCTTTTTCTGGGATGCTGCATTCAGCTTCTTTTCATCCCAGCCAATATTCTGCTTTTCACCAGTCAGTCCCTACCATAGTGCTACTGGGAATGGTGCTTCTGGAAAACTACATATTACAAAAAAATGTATGCTTTCAAACTGAAAAAATATTTCTAGGAATTTCTAGGTGAGAGCTTTCCAAATTTTCATGTTGGTGACACACTTTATAGACCCACATCATTTTGCAACACAGTCATTCAATTTTAGGAGCCCTGGTGGCGAAGTGTGTTAAAGCACTGAGCTGCTGAACTTGCAGATCAAAAGGTCCCAGGTTCAAATCCCGGGAGCGGAGTGAGCACCCACTGTTAGCTCCAGCTCCTGCCAACCTAGCAGTTCGAAAACATGCCAATGTGAGTAGATCAATAGGTACCGCTCCGGTGGGAAGGTAATGGTGCTCCATGCAGTCATGCCAGTGGCCACATGTCCTTGGAGGTGTCTACAGACAACGCCGGCTCTTCGGCTTAGAAATGGAAATGAGCACCAACCCTCAGAGTCAGACATGACTGGACTTAACGTCAGGGGAAAACCTTTACCTTTACATTCAATTTTACTAGCAAACTGGAGGTTAAACCAACCCCTTACTAAGAAATTTGGACATAGGCATAAATTATAATAGCAAAATGTATGGGGAATAACATATCTCATGGAAATATTTGCTTAATATTTTTTAAAATATATGATTATTGCTTATTTCACATAGACAATGCAGCTGACACCCCAACACACAATTTGGAAAGTTCTGCTTTAGGTCTTCCAGCATGACTGCAGTCAACATCCAATGGGAGTTATCCATATATTTGTACCAGAGGACCGCGAGATTCTTAGATAAAACATTTTAATGATATCCGTGAATTATCAAATCTACAAAAGTCAAACCCACAAATGTGGAAGACCGACTGTAGTTCAATTCCAAAATGCACTAAGGAAGGAAAGCGGACCCATGCAGGTTGGTTGCTTATTCCCTGCAACAAAAGAACAGTTTAACAAGCTGAGAATTGGGCATCATGTGGTTGAGGTCGAATTCATTTTGAAAGGGAGGTATATTTGGTGATGGATGTGTTCATGAAGCAGGACCATTGAAATGCGAGTTCAGAGTGTTCTTTCAGAAGCAGGACAGCCATGTATAAAAGAAAAACTCCTACTTAGCCTCTAAAATATTTCATCCTTTCATGATAAAGACCTTGACCGGGGAGCTTGCAGAGTTCCCTAAGCTTCTCTTTATCCATTCAAGCCATCAAGGAGGAAAACAACTTTTACATTTAGAGAAGTTCCGCTCTTAAGATCAAAATCACTTGTCTCTCTCCTGCCATAGATCAAATCTAATTATCATTTTCTTCTCCTGTCCTGCCATTAAGCCTTCCTGGTTCACATATTAGAAGTGTTTTTTGAGATAGTGTATAATCTAAAAAGAGTAGGATAATGGGTAAAAATCAACAATGAGTGTGACATTCGGTGAATAGTTTTTATAGTTGTGTGCTTAGTGTACATTTGTGTAGGTTTGTATTCGGTTAGCGCACTGGTTTGAGATTTGATTTCGTATAGTGTAGTTTCAGTGTCATATACTATGTAAATCTGTTTTCTTTGTATTGTCTTTGTTTTTTCCTTATTTCTTTCTTTATTTTTATTTAGTAAGTGAAAAAGAGAGATAATGATAATTTCTTTGATATCGCAACAACAATGCTTGTGAAACAAAATTGTGTTTCCAGAATAGGGGAAAAAATCACTCCAATGTGTTTCTGCTGGAAGGGCGGTAACCAAGGAGATCCTCAAGTGTAGAGATGGGATCATCCATCCTATAGTACATTTGTGAGTTTGATTTTTGCAGATGGGATTATATGCGCATTGGATTGCAATGTTATCTCTAGGAATCTTTAGGTCCTAAAGTGCCAAGCACAAGGCCCATTGGCTAAACCGGGCCAGCTATGTCTTTTTATATGCCCCTCCAGATGCTGGACTACAACTCCTATATTCCTCATCATTAGGCATCATGACTAAGATGATGGGAGTTGGGACAGGAACATCAGTCAAGATGGTGGGGTTTGAATTTGGATACAATGCTTGTGGATATGATGCCTGGTTTTAATTTTTTAAAACTTTTCCGCAACCTTAGAATCACAAGGACTGTTGTGTTGCCATTCCCAGTATCCCCAGATAATCTAATGGGAAGGGAGTTGTCATTCAGTAACATCTGGAGATCCAAATTCAATACAACCTAAAGAGCACTATATAAATACATTGTAGTTGGCCCTCTGTATCCTCAGATTCTCAGTTGATGGATGCAATGGCTTTTTGATGGCAACCATAAGGCTGAAGTGGTCCCTCGATGGATCTACACTATTGAATGAATACAGTTTGACACCACTCAAACTGACCGGGCTCAATGCTATAGAATCCTGGGAATTGTAGTTGGATAAGGTGTTTGGCTTTTGCTCGCAAAGGATGTCGCTCTCCTTAGGCAGTTGGCCCCGTCCTTGAGCGGTCCTTCCTTTTCAGTCCTACCATGTGCTTGCTTGAAACTGAAGCCAAAGGCGGATGGGAGAACGTCTTCTGCAGAAAGCCAGCCCTTTGATTTTCTCCTCCTTGCGTTTCTAAGACCCTCCGGGGAAGGAGGAGGGGTGCCTCATTTTGGCAACCCCGTACTCATTTCGAGCCCCGGAGCGTGTTTTTAATTGTTACATCATAAAACTTGCCAAATCATAAAGAATGTTGCTTTCAAGGGAGAGGGAGAGCAAGAGAAAGAAACAGCCCTGGGTTTTATAGAAGTTCTCAACAACTTGACTAATACAATAATTGCAGCAAGGAGATTGTAGTGCCTGGTGGCAAAGAGAGCGCTCTTTAAAAATAATCACGCCATCTGTCATTAAGAGCATTTGTTCTTTCTGCTAGATTGAAGCCAAAAATCAACAAGACTTTCTTTCCCCTACTTTCTCTGTTGCTAGACAGCAGCCGCAAGAAAGTGATCAATTGTATGTATAGATAGGAAAGTGGAAGACAGAAATGTACTTATGATTTCTTTCACTGCATGGTTCATCTGGTTTTAAGTACTTTCCCAATACACTCACATATATAGATATATGAATCTATCCAGCTATCTATCTATTTTATATATCCCCCTCCCCTATGTATGTAGGTTTGTATTATGCCAAACTACTACAAACCCACTGCTTTGGTTTTGCTGATCTTGGCTATATTTAATAGCCGTGTTTATTGGCTAATGGCCAGTGAAGTAATAATGTGATTATATCACACACTGGCAGACGTTTTAACAGGCTGCAATTATCTGGAATTGGTGTAACCTGCACATCCGCAGGTTTACCACACTCGGGCAAAATCTGACAACTGGTGCCAAGTTTGTCATCTTTAGAAACATCAGCTTTCATGCATTCCCTTCGGGAAAAAAACTCTGCTCCTTTGCTCTTGCGGTTGTCGGCAAGAAGATGGATGCAGAAGGGGCAGCTGCTGAGATTCCAGCAAACCCTCTGTGTGGGATGGGAATAGGGTTTTGAATGAGGACTAGGAGTACATCTACACTGACCTAAGTGGTCAGTGTAGGTTTGGATCAGCCTCATGGCAGTTAAACAGCACATAGAGCTGATTGGGGTAACCCAGGACAAGGCCACTTTAACACGGCTTTGCCTTGGGTTAAGCTAAGTCAAGGAAAAACACGAATCTTACTCCAGAATTCTGGTTTTTCCCCAATTTAGGGGCTGTCAGGAAAGTTGGGCTGGTTCCAACCATTTGCATGTTCTCAAATGTGCACCAAATTGGGAAGGAGACAATCAGAATCCAAAATGACCATAACAGATTAGAGAGCTGACTGGCCAAAACTAACAGAATGAATTTCATCAGGATAATATGTATGGTAATACCCTTAGGCAATAAGAATGAAATTCGCAAACATAGGATGGATGTGACACCTGGCTTGAAAGCAATCTATGTGAAAGGGATCTAGGGATCTTCGTGGACCACAAATTGAACATGAGTCAACAGTGTGATGCAGCAGCCAGTGCGATTCTAGGCTGCATCAATAGGAGTATGGATCCGATATCGAGGGAAGTCATAGCCCCTCTAGTCGGTTTTGGCCAGACCACACCTGGAATAACTCTGTGTCCAGTTCTGCAATTCAAGGAGGGCATTGACAAGCTGGAAGGTGTCCAGAGAAGAGTGACCAAAGTGGTCAAAGGGTTGGAAACCAAGCCCAAAGATGAATAGTTTAAGGAGGTAGGTATGTTTAGCTTGGAGAAGAGAAGGCTGAGAAGGGACCTGAGAACCATGTTTAAATATTTGAAAGGATGTCACATTGAGGAGGAAACCATCTAGTTTTCTGGTGGTCCAGAGACTAGGATACAGAACAATGGATTAAAATAGCAGGAAAGAAGATTCTGCCTAAATATTAGGAAGAACTTTGTGGTGGTCAGAGCTATTTGGCAGTGGATATGATGCCTTGGAGTCCAGTGGAGTCCCCTTCCCTGGAGGTTTTTTAGAGAAGTTGGATGGCCATCTTTCAGGAGTGATTGGATTGTGTCTTCCTACCTGGCAGAAGGGGGTTGGGTTGGATGCTCCTTGGAGTCTCTTCCAACTCTTTGATTCTATGTATACAGAAAATAAACTCTGCAATTTATCACATGCTACCCTCTTCCATCCATTCCTTTTTTTATATCCTATTTCCCCTAAATCAGGACTCACGGTCTGAAAGTTTCTGCTTCTGCTTCCTTGCAGCTTGATATTCGTCTGAAAAACCTGGCACAACTCAAGGCTTGGGCCATATTTATTATTCTTCCCCGATTCTTTGTGTTGTATTGTTTCAGGCCCCCAAATAATGCAACTCTGGGAAACTTGGTGGCTTTCCCCTCCCTGGCTGCCCATTCCACTTCACCAGTCTTTCCATGTGGGAAAAATACCTTTGTCGGACTTCAGAGAGCGTTTACTTTGAGTGACCCTCCTGCTTTTGGAACAATGGAGTGTCAGGAGATGTTTTCACTTGTACACAGCATTCTTCATCCAAACGGCTGATGCAGGAAGAAGAGACTCTGCTGACTGAGAAGTGACTGGAAAGAAAAACCTGGATATTGACATGGAATTGATGAGAAGGCATTTCCGCTAGCGCCGACATTGTTTGCAACCACACCTGGGGGTCTGCTAATCCTTCCTTCAATTATTTTTCTTCCTTCAAAGAGCGATCTGTTTTTTCTCCCCATCCTATCCTTTTACCTTGCTCTAGACCAGGGATAGGCAAGAATGAGAAATGGTGAACAGCATAAAGCTAACCTCAAAAAATGTGGAATAAACACTGAGTGAGAACTGGGAAGACCAACAAGCAAATAAATCATTCCTACTATTGAGTCTCCCCTGGACATGCAAACAATAACTTTGCAGGGATTTTTTCTTCTTCTTTCAGGATTGTAATAGAGAGAAAATGATTTGCGTTGGTTTCCCCTTCCATCCAAGACTGTTATTTATGTGAACTGTGGTACTCTTTCCGTCCTCTTTGTGAATCACAGTCACACCTTTGGCACCCTTTCTAGTCTGCCCACCATTTGTAGACTTCTGTTTATTCTTTCAAACCCGATGGCCCATTAGCTCTGTGAACCGGCCAAAGTTTCCTATAAAAGGCTGAACATGCTTTGCACAATTGCAACCATCCTCCCACCCAAACAAGTCAGGCTGATTTAGGGGTATTTTACTGCAATTTACATTTTTTTATTAGAAGCATTAAATACCGACATCGGTCACCAAACCGAATAAAACAAACATATTAAATCAGGTCTATTGCAGCTTTTTTTTAATGGAAGCAAATAACCTCTGGGCCTGTTTTGGATTTATACATTTATTTGCATTTCTCATCTAAGCCCATATTAAGGGCTGAATTGCGGTTTCCACATCTGCAAGGCCGATGCCCGGGTTAGGCTGTATCCCAAGATGAATCTGGGCAACTTCCAAAAGGCTAAATGGAAAACACTCGGTTTGAGGAGAGGGGGGCACAAGCTCAGAGCCTGGAGAGACCTCATGGGTGAGCCTCTGAGAAACAAGGAAAGGGCATGGCTGGGTTAAAAAGAGAGGGAAACATCTCCTAAAAGGCAGGGTTCAGGAAAACTATCTTTCCTTGGAGTGTACCTCCCAGAATCCCCCAGCCAAACATGAGCACTGGCCAAGCAAATGGGGAATTTTGCACATTGCAATTCCTAAAAAGCAATTATAATAAGCAAAGCTTTTTCCTCTTCTTCCAGCTTGTGTGCAGAACAGTAAGCATCTGAACTGGAAGCTTGGTAGGAACCAAAACCCTTGAAGAAGACATGAGGATGTTCTTTTGACCATCTTTATCCAGCCATGTTCTTTTTGTCCAGGTAAGGAGACTGTGTGGCATCGTTCTTTTGTGCCTTTGTCAGGATTTCTTCATAGGTTTCCTTTTCAACTGAGAGAGAAACACAGAGTTATTCCAGGTGAGGTCTGTCCAAAGCAGAATAGAGAGGTGTTATCTTGGGTTAAAAATAGTAGTTATTTATTTGCCGTTTTCCCATTTTTGAGGGTGATCCCGTGCCCCTAACTCCAGTGAATGTGTGTGTGTGCGGACGGGGTGGTGGTGGAAATATATTTGCATCAATATGAACACACCATTTCTCAGAAGACTGAGACAAAAAAGATATTGAGACAAAAGAGACAATGAGGTCCCGCTCCCTGTTGGCATTTCATTATCTTCTCCAGGCAGTAGTCCTACCAGTTCCTTGTTCTTCTTCTTGCTCCAGATGTAGTCTATCTCCCTTTTTTAACATGTCTGGCAAACCTGAGCTCCTTCTGATCAGTGAAACTGAGGCGCAGCTAACTGATGGATCTGTCGCACCAACACTGATCAACAGATGATCTTACAGAGCAAGGATGAGGGATCTGGGGCCATCCAGAGGCGTGATTGCAGAGATCTTTCCCCTCTGCTGCCAAGGATGGAACCTGGGGTTGAACCTGGGACTGTCTGTATGCAAAACACAGGTGTGCCATGCTACTGTGCTACGCAGCCCCACCCCTCCACCTCATCTCACAGCATTCCATGTAGGCGGATGAGCAGGTTTGCACGCCTTGGCACCCATTCTCTCCTTGTAGCCCCAACCCTGGCTACCTGGAGATATGATGGGAAACTGTTTTCCACTGCCTTGTTATTCCCAGTGACTCCAATTATATATCTTGGCACTTACGGAGGGGAAAGTCACACCTACGTGAAGCCTGGCTTGATGCTGTGCAGCGCAGGCAGGTATTGGGATGTAAGCGGCATTGGTGCCAACTCCTCCTTGCCACAGTGTGTAGGCAGAAAGGTTGGCTTCCTTCCGCTCTTCCTTATACAGATCTGGCAATGCTTTTTGTGGCAGAGCCATAACACACCAGCCTCAGGGGGCTCTGGATTACAGCCAGCAGAGTCCTCTTTCTCATATTAAGATCTCTGGAAGCAAAGCTGAGGGGAGAGATTTGCAACATGAGTGGGTCAAAACACCAGCCACTGATGTTGGAGTTGACAATATGGGTGCCCCAAAACTGGCAAAGCAACCTATACTTCCTCATCGAGGAACTACAATGGGCACTTTTGTCACAGGGTTGATCTGACATATGGATGACGCAACACCGGGCCATAAAACGTGTTCAGCTTAGCCTTGTTATCATTTGGAAGGGATGAATCAGACAGTGTATGGAAACATTTGCATTTGGGAGTACAACACTGGCATACAATGAGAAATTGTCTAGTAATTCCATGTGGAGCATCAGGAATTTATAGAAGACTGGGTCCTGTCTATGTGAACCAAAACAATTGTACTCACCTCATAGGGACCACTATCCTGCCATATGACATTCATGATGATTCACATCCCACTTGGTTCTTCGGCCCTTAAATCACTTTAAAAAGCATTGCCTTTTTGCCCAGCATTTTGGCCAAAGATCTACACGGGTTTTGGAGCCAATTACAATTGCAATAATCCAAAAGCACAATTATTTTTAGTGTGGTTATACTATCTGTCCATTTTTCCCTTATTGTCTACATTGGCAGTCACCCTTCAAGGTAAAGAGATGTCACTCCCTTCACTTGCTACCTGATCCTCACCTTGGAGATAACTGAAACTTAATTTGGGACCTTTCCCAAGAGAAATGGGCACTCTGCCACTGAGCTATGGCCTTCCTATCATACCAGAAGGAGCTATCCCCTTGTTCCTGTTCTAGAGTTTCTAGGAAAACCATTTCCAAACACCAAGGAAGCAAATGTTTTAAAGCTGTAGTATCAAGGTGCCTACTCGGAGCCAGCCAAGTTATTCTGGCATCCGAGGTGGAATATCCCATGAACACCTCTCCCCATTCTTGGCTGTGCAAATATAGCAATAATAAAGCAAATAGCTAACAATTTGCTGCCCTTTGATGATACTGAAAACCTTCTGCCTGAGGCCAGAGAAATAGTACAGTTTGGAAGGATTCCCTCTGGAAGGAATGGAGACTTGTAGCCCCACAATTAAACTTTTACTGGGTTCTAGTTTGGAAAAGTGCCTTGTTTGGTAGACTACTACAAACCCGTTGCTAGCATGGCCATCCAAAAGGACTGCTCTACTAGTCTGCCTTTCCCTCCTGTATGGATGGAGGGGAGCAATAAGGAAAAAGACTGAAGAAGTGGTGGGAGAAAGATGCCAACATCTGATCCCTCCATGATATTTCATAGAATCATAGAATTACTGAGATGGAAGACGCCCCAAAGCCATCAAATCCAGCCCTGCCAAGTAGGAACCCACAAAGCACGTCTGGCAGATGTCCATCTGACGTTTGTTGAAGAACCTCCAGAGAAGTAGACTTCACTACACTCTTGATCCTCCTGGTCCAGAGGAGCCACTCAATGGCCATCCCTTGATAGAGCTGGAAGGAAACTTTAGAGATCATTTGGTTATTCAACATCTTGCTTTGTGAAGGATCTACAATATGTGTGGAAAACCTGTAAGGAGATGTAATGGAACTTCAAGTCCCATCGGTTCTAGCAAGCAAAGCTTGCAATGAGTAGATTTATGTGTATACTACAGGGATGGGCATCAGGTGGTGTTGGACTGCCACTGCCAGCATTCCTTGCTATTAACTACATGGTTGGCTTGGGATGATGGGGACTGTGGACCAACATTATCTGGAGGGGCTACATGATGCCCATTTCTGATATAGAAGCTCAACTTCTGAAGGGTTACAGCTTGCCCACCCTTGAGAGATGGCTGTGGAGCCTTTGCTTGAATGCCTCCTGTGAAGGATATCCCACAACCTTTTGAGAAAGCCTGACCTGGAGGCACCTCTTGAGTACCAGCTCTTCCCATCAAGACCTTTCCCCTCATTTAGCTAAAATTGCCTTCCATGCAGTTTCCACCCACTGGTTCTTATCTCTCCCGCTTCCTTTGGTCGTGCTTACTTGGTTGGAAATCATCAAAGAACTCAACTTTGTGTTTTGCTTTGTTTTAAATGTGCCCTTGGAAAGATTTATTGTTGTGGGGAGGCTTAGGTTTTTAATATCAAGTTAGGGGATGCTGTGGTTTTAGCTATGAATTGGTTTTGAGGTTTTTAATTGTTTCCTTTTAATACTGTTCCTGTGTGATTCCATTTTAATGTTGGTATATTTTTAGGTTTTAATTGTATTCTGTTGGTTTTGCTATAAGCCGCTTTGAGTCTCCTTTTTAGAGATAAAAAATGGGATATAAATGAAGATGATGATGATGAGGAGGAAGACCCTAACATGCTCAACACATTTTGGACCATGTGTTGCTTGTCCAAAGCAATGTGTCTTAACCCAACAAAATGTATAAGGCGGGCATGGATTTCAAGGCAGCGTGAGATACTGTCAAATTTTTCACAGGCTAAGGGGCAATATTTTGTTGGTGACAAAAGGGAGATGCCATGTGCTCTGGGGATGCTGGAGGTGGAAGCCATGGATGAGAAGACAGGATGGACATTGTTTTTTCCCTTCTAGGCTATGTGAGAAAGGACCCTTTGAAATGAATAATAAATCGTTTCTTGGGGGTTGGGCAGATTGATGGGGGATGTGGATGTATTTCCTTGGGCACAGAACCAATGGTTGAGGTGGTAAGTGAGGAGACATGAGGTCAAGGCAGAGCAAGTAAGCATGGGATGGACCACAAAGAGAACACATCTGCTTTGAGCAGTCTGTGGCATCAACTTTGTCTTATGTCAAAGGAAACACCTCTTCCCTCTTGCCACCTATATTCACTCAGATTATGTTGTGTTTGGTGTGGCATTTCCCTAGGGTCTTGAGTCAACATCACATGTTCCTGTGTTGCCAGGAGCACTGAGGTCCTAGCCTAAGTTCAGGCCTTTTCTGGATAAGAGGGGTCGGTTCTGCAGATGTCATGGCACCGCAACCTCCATCTGTCTCATTCAGGAAAGCCAATGAGGAAGGATGAAGGTGTTCAGTCATCTTTTGAGGGCCATGCGTTACCCAAGTCCTGGAATAAAGCAAGATCATTAGCCACTCCAAGTTACATTTTCATCAGATATATTTTGAGTGGACAGAGGGTGCGCCGATCTCAGAACATGACCCCTCTTCTTTGGTCTTTGAGAGAAACCTCAAGGTGAAACCACAGCCTTGAAAGGTGTCTGCATGTATATTTTTCCTCATTTGCCAGTTCTGACCTCTTTTATTTGAATGTCATACTTTGAGCAACTCTTGTTGGTGCTTAATGTGTCATGCCAACTGGTGTAAGAGTAGGATAGGTATATCTCATTCTTAAGTGTATATTTTGATACCTCTGTGTGTACCTAAGGAAATACTTTGGAGATGGGAACCAAGTCTAAACATGAAATTAATTTACTTCTCATATATACATTGTACACATAGCCTGAAGGTAATTTTAATAATGTTGTGCATGAAAAAATTAGCAGAATGGTGTCACTATCTCAGGTACCGATGTTGACAATTTTGGAGTATTCTGGTTTTTGGAATTTCAGTTATGGGATAGTCAACCTATTCTGGTAGTTTTCCTGAGCCCTTTCCCCACTTCAACAATTCTCCAAAATAAATGGAAACAAACTTAGCAAGAGTTGGGAGGAGGCAGAACAATCCCATCTGACACCAGAATGACCCTCCAAAAAGCCTGCGCTTGCAAAAGGCCAAAGCGTGGCTTATTTTGATTCCTTCTAGCGAATGTCAGCAGGTCTGCAAAAAGATTACAAGTCCGAACAGTGGGGAAACAGCAGGAGTAATGACTGCTCAGAGAAGAAAGGAAATAATGGCCTTTTCTCTCCATCATGAATGTAAAATGAATGAGCACAACGGGCTAAAGCGAGATGTGGAAAACCAAAAAGGGTGTAAATTAGGTGCCGTAAAAATGAGCAATAGCCTTTGGTGGCCTAGAAGGGCCATTTTTCTGGATTCTGAAGCCTCATTTGTGCTTTAAATTGTTTCCTGCTATATGCTCAGTAATCCCACATTCTTGCATTACTAGCATCATTAATCTGGGTCCTGAAAATGCTACAGGGACAGAAAAGGGGAAAATGGGCGAGAGTGCCAAACCGCCGCATCGAAGAGCAATGTCTTCCGGATTATTTAGAAAGTGTCTCTTGCCAATGGTAGGATTATAACGCATTTCTCTAAGGAAAAGGCTTCAGTTTCCTAACATTTTCAGCTGTGGTTACGCAGCTCGCCTTAGTATAGAGGTTAAGTGGGGAAGAAAACATTTCCTTTTCTCCGCTTATAACTAAAACAGTACATGGTAGCATTCGAAAGGATTTTTTTTCAAGGCTAGGGTTTGACTGATTTAATAATGCCTGCTGGCAAAGCCAAGGGAGGAGGAAGAAGGGATGGCTGCTTATAGAAGATGACAGAGGTATCTGCTAGAAGAAACACGTAGAATCATAGAGTTCTAAGAGACCCTGAGGGCCATCTAGTCCAACCCCATTTTGCCACTACCCAAGCCCTTCTGACAGATGGCCATCCAGCCTCTGCTTCAGAGATGGAGACTCCACCAGACTCCCAGGCAGCAGCACATTCCACTGCAGAACAGTTTTGCTGTCAGGATTTTCTTCCTGATGTTTAGATGGAGTCTCTTTTCCTGCCATTTGCATCCATTGTGTTCTCCAGGGAAGCAGAAAATAAGATGGATCCCTCCTCGATATGACATCTTCCGATATTGAAACATGGCTGTCATGTCCCCCTTCAGCTTTCTCTTTTCCAAGCCAAATAGATCTAGTTCCTTAAGCTGCTCTTCATAGGGCTTGGCTTCCAAACCCTTCATCATTTTGGTTGCCCTTCTCTGACACCTTCCATCTTGTCCATCTTCTTGGGCTTTGATGCCCAGAACTGGACACAGGATTATTAGGGAGGAGCCATTTGGATGCCACTTGAATCTGACTTGTATGTTTTATTTCGATTTATTTAAACAGAAATACAAAACATTACATCGTAGTGTGCAAGAGTGGATGATGTATGCTTGCTGTTCGTTGAGCTTCTCAACTGCCGCAAACTGTCAATGGGCAACCTCAAAATCTCTCCTTACTCTTCTATTAGGGTTCTTTGGCCAGAATGCCATTGCAATTAAACAAAAGTCAATCTACAGAAGGGGTTGTATATTTTTAGAACATCAGTTTGAGATTGCAGAGGTGAAGCTGAAGACGTGGTGCTGCTGTGCAAATTGCCTATTTCCCTCTGCATGGCAACCACCCCATCGTAATACCCTCAACAAACATGCTCTCGTTGGATGAGGAAGCTAAGCAGCATCAGGCCTGGTTAGGACTGACTTGGATGAAAGATCACCAGCTCATGTCAGGTTTAGGGAAAAATTCCATCCGGAACCCTGGACAGTTGTTGCCAGTCAGACTTGATGGAAGTGCGTTACATACATGGATAAGGTTGATAAGGTAGCATCTGATGTTCCTCAGCTTCGAAGGGGAAAAGCAGCACCCAAGAAGTCTCCTTGCCTGATCTCTCTTGAAATGATGACTTTTGCCAGTTGGAATGGGCAATCGAAATGTAGATGCATTGGGTTACCTGGGCTCAGATGCCAGAAACTTGCAGAGAATCCTCTACCTGGAACGGATTCCCTCAAGGATGCTCGTTCTGGCAAGCCGGCGTCTCCCTGTATCTGTCCCATGAACAAAGCACAGCACCCTGTTGGAACAAGACCCAGTCTCTCCGTTTTCCCTGCTCCCTGAGGGAAGATCTTTATTTTTCCCCCCTTCCTTCCTCATCATGTTCTTAACATTCTGACTGATGCAATCAAGTTCTGGAAGCCTGCCTCTATCCTTGAGCTGATGTCCCAGCAGCCTCTTGGGAAAGACGTTGAATTTTCCACACTGGGACCAGTGATGTGCTGCATCTTGCCTATCGGAAGCGAGACTGGCAGTGCCTGCGGGATTTTCGTGGCACTCTCCAAAATTTTTTAAAAAACAAAACAAAACCGCCAAGGCTGTGATTGACAGCGGGAAAGGGGGGAGAATGGGAAAGCAAGGGGGAGCACTGGCAAAGCATTTTAATTCAGGCTAATTCTTCAAATGCTTTCCTGATGGAGGCCAAACTCAAAGTTCTTAAACTTGGGGTGGTGATGTCTTTGTTCAAAACAAATGTCAAGAGTTAGGAGGCCACATTGCCTTCCCCTAGGACCCTCTTATCTCTCCAATAATTAATTTTGAGATGGAGGAAATGGCCCTCTTTGCCAGTCTTGATGATTCAATTACCAATCCTGTTGACTTTTTAAATGCAGGATAGAGGTGTCATTGCATTCCTCGCTGCAGCATCATATCTTGAGAAAATCCCATTCCTGGAGGGTTGATGACACCCACGGACAATGGTATCTGAGATCCCAGCAGCAGAGGTGTGTATGAACTGGACAAGGTTTGCACATTTTATCTTACGTTTTCAACAAGGAACTTCCCATACTCCAGGTCCGTTGACTGAGTTTGGAGAACTAGCTTTTGGTATCATCCTTCAGACCTTGCATCCAACAAAGGCTGGACCAAAGGATCTTCAAGGTTCTTCCAACTGAACCAGAGAGCAGGAAAAACCCAATTCAGATTTACATCATCCCAAACTCTCAAAGGTGTCTTCCAGTGTTATGACTGTATAATCCACAAAAACACTATCTCCTGAGTGCATTGTTCAGTGAAATACAGTCATCTGGTTTAGATTTACAGCCTCCAAGATCTTTTGAGGTCCTTCCAAGTTTATGATTCTGTTGTGACACCAAAAGATCTCCAGTGTAGATTTACAGACTCAAGAACCACCAGGTCCTTCCAACTGTCTGACTGAATAACACACAAATACTCCCAGCATAAATTTATAGCATCCCACAGCTTCAAGGTATTTCTAACTTTATGATTCCATTGCCCAAGAAGAAGCAGCCTAGTGGAGATTTACTGCTCTTAAGAACCTCCAAGGTCCTTCTGCAAAACCAAAGAAGCCCAATACAGCTTGACAGCCACTTGCTGAAGAAGAAAGTCAATTATCACCCCGGTAAAACTTGATATCAAGCGAAAGCAGAGTTTATAATGTTACCTTTCTGGCCTACAGTTCCCAGAATCTCCCAGCCTGCATGGCCATGGATCATGTTGTCACCATATTCTGGGAATGGTTATCCAACACCCAAATCCCATGGTTTGTCCTCTCAAATCCCCCTACTGAATCAATGATATTGACACAAGTATTGATTTACCAAGTTCCCATTCATTCTATGGGACTTAGTCAGTCGGGACTAACAATGGGATGTAGCCTGCCCCATCCAAGTAACTTTTCCAGGTTGCAGGAGAGAGGGACTACCCATCTGCATTCATGTCAGCTCATCATGTTTCTTTCCATGGGTGTGTGCCTTAGTTGCCTCTTCTTTAATGCGGCAAAGAGCTCTCTTCTCCCGTCACGTTGACATGTCTTAAGGGTTTCATGTCAGTCCCATCACAGCGGTGAGCTCACGCGCCTTTGTTCCCCCAACATGCAGGGTCCCATCCATGTCTCCTGAGCCCCGGTAGGCCAAACCGATGTTTTCTTAAGGTGTACACGAGATTAAAAGCTGTTCAGTCGGATGCCTAATACCACAACGCTGGCAGGGCCTTTGTAGCGTGCGGGCTTTCCTTTGGCAAGCTTGACTGACACGGGTTGCAAGGGAGGCGCTGAAGGGGATATCTCAGGCGGCCCATCAAGCCTCTATGTTCGAGGATTAGTGCAAAGAATAGCTGACAATATCCACCCAGAGTGCCACAATGGAACATAATTAGTTCCCTGACATTTGGCGGACAGAACGACTCAAGGTTTTTATGCTTGTTCGAGTAATTACATCAACATCTTACCTGGTTGTTGTCTCTGGAGTGATGCTTTTCCCCTCACTTTTTCAAATTGCTGTCTTGGAAGGAACATGGCCCGCACCCTATTGATTGGATTAAATTTCTAATATATGCAGAGTGTTATCTCCGAGCCCGGAGGAGCAAAATGATAGAGAATACCCTTCCTCATTTAGACTAATATAAACATATCATAGCTCAAATACCATCTAGCCATCCCTCAACATTTGCTGGAGTTAGGGGCACAGGGCACCCATCCGGTTTGCCAGTAAAACTGAATTACTGTGTTGCGAAATGATGCCTGTGTTTCACCAACATGAAATGTTTGGAAAGCTCTACTCTACAGAGTTATGGTCTCTTAGATCCAAAGGGGAGTCAAATTCAATTTTGTATTCCAAGGAAAGATGGCATGGGGTCTTTTTAATCTGGGGTTTGGCATGGAAAGTTGTGCCAAAGAAAAGAAATTGTGAGCAGTTTGATGGTGCATCACTTCTGTTTTTGAGGTTTAAAGACCTTGTTGTTGGGAATAGGATTCAAGGATATATACATACATACAGTTAGCCCACCACATTTGTGGGTTTGACATTTTCACATTTGATTATTTGTAGATTTAATTACGAAATTCTCTCTAGAAATGGTTAGGTCTTCCAGTGCCACTCTATGGTCCACTTCCACCATAGAGTTGTGCTGGTGGACCCACAGATTCCTAGAGAGTTGCTCTCTGATGAAAAAAAATTGTGATATTTTGATTCACTTTTGTGTGGGTTTTGGGCTCCTAACCCTGGTGGTAAAAACCTCCCTGTGTGGCCTTCGTTCTTACCTACCTTGCTTAGGGAGAAACCAGGCCAGGTTTTGACACCTGGCACATCTATGTGTGACATGAAGTACCAACCTTGTGGTGCAGGGTTTTGAAAGAAAGATCAAAGCTGGGAAAGTGTTTCTGTACAAATAACCCGGATAACTGCCAAATAAGCTCTGGAGAGAAAGCATCACATTTCAAGCACAGCAATGGGCTCAATTAAGCCAAGGTGGCTGGATTTGGTTGCCCGCCTTCCATCGTCTCTCTTACATTTTTTTTTAAACAAAGCTGTATGTTCAGCCGAGCATGAATCTCAATCCATCCATACTCCTCAAAGCACTTAAGTGTGGCTTTAGCCCTAAGTCAGGTATGCAATGGTAGAGGCGCTTCCAAAGGGCTTTCAGTTGGAATTTATCCCTGGAGTTTGAAGCTCCAAATGATTGGGGCCATGCTTTTGAAATTAACAGGAATTCTCTAGATTTGAAAACTATCAAATTGTGTATTTTCTGCTTTTTGGGGACAGCCCATTGTTTGAAGCCATCTTCAAAAAGAAAGGTAGGCCAACCCAATACAAAGAAAGAGAAACATAGCAATGGTAGTATCTCCAGTCCTGTAAAATGGGATGTGATCGCCTCATTGAGCCAAGAACAAGGGCCAATGGCAACTCATGGAGAAGAATCCATGGAGAAACAACCTACAAGGACAGAAACAACTCCTGTCGACTCCAGTGGATCAGAGAATTATACAATACTGTTAATACGTTTTTTTTAAAAAAAAGCTTTGATGAATGAACCTTGGACACTATGGATGTGCACTTTATTTTTCAAGAAATACAACGAGGCCACTTCTTCTGAAAAAGGACCCAGCAAAACATCAGACTTGTCTACTCCAACATGTGGTTTCGTACACAAGCCGTCATTCGCTGGCATCCAAGGTACGCATTTTTCAGCTTTTGTGCACACAGGAAATAATCCAAACCATCCATCAGGCCTTTCGAGTCAACATCAGCCCAGGCGATATTGTTACAAGGCAGCCATCCCTGGAGAGCGCGAGGCAGAATCCATCAGGCAAGAAGACAAATCCCTCTTCGTTCCCATTTCTCCGACTACTTCGTCATTGGTTCTGGACCGTCAGAGCTAATCTGGATTGACGTGTGTGAAAACAAAAAAAGGGTCTCATCAGCCAGTGACAACTTGGAATTTCCAGATGCAGGGTCCGATTCCAAAATGCTGTATGGGGGACCATCTGACGAAATGCAAACAACAGGAGTTCACACTTGAAAAATCAACTGATCAGTTAAAAGAGGCGTCTATAATAGCACTGATGTGGATCAGCTTCATGCCTTCCACATACTGTAATTGTATATGCTGTCCTACTATATTTACTTGGTGGTCTCTGGATATGATGTAGCGGGAGTAGTCAATGTATTTCCACCACATTGAGACCTTTTTGAGTTGCAACACAAACAACGGGGGAATTCAATGGCAAGGTGGGGGCAAGATGGACTCTATGCTAAACAAAGCCATAGGTCACCTCCTCCCAAGCTGCTGAAAGACAAGACAAAAGGCCTTTTCCCTCCTGCGGCCAGTTAAGACACTGCCACAGTGCAGAAATAGGACCAGGCCAGCCAATAAATCAATTAATCAATAAATGAACATATTAACTAACTCTGCTTTAGGCTGCCCTAAATATTTTTTTTTATTAAAACCATTTTCAGTATAGTATTTTACGATTTCCTTGTTTGATTTGAGCCTCCAAAATACGCAGGCTGAGATCACCGGCAAAGTAACAAATGCATAATTATATATGGTTGGCCCTCCATACTCACAATTCTGCATCCGTGGCTTGAAGACAGATTTTTAGAAACCCCAAACAAACAATAAGTAAACCTTAATTTTGCCATCAATATATGTATATATGTATGTGTGTGTCAAGTATGTCTGTCCATTTGTCTGTCTGCTTATACCACAAAGGCTGTGGCTAGGTGAAGTGGCCCTTTGGATGTATGGTATGAGGGGAGTGAAGGAAAAAAGAGAAAGAAGGCATGAAAGCAGAAGGGCAGTAGCCCCTCTGACACGTGGGCAACGCCAGGTATATATGTTAGTTTTATATAAGGGACAGCATTGTATTTAACAGGGCACAAGCTCCCATAGAGTTTGGTAAATCTGAGGGTCTTGGAACCATATCCCAGTGGACACAGGGTCTATTCCCATCCCAATTTGCACTTCCAAGAATTTGCAGCACTTTATCAGTCACCTCATATTTACAATATTTATATGGTGCACCTTACCCAGTCTACTTTTACAACCTCTCCGTTTTAATCCATGTTTTTAGTAGTTCTTGTCATTTGTTTTTATTGGCTAATGTTTAAATTTTTATAATTGTGCATGTTTTTGTCTATTGTTGTGTTTTATATTGCTATTGTTTTTATTCGGGCTTGGCCCCATGTAAGCCGCCCTGAGTCCCCTTTGGGGAGATAGAGGCGGGGTATAAAAATAAAGTTGTTGTTATTATTATTATTATTATTATTATTATTATTATTATTATTATTATTATTATCATCATCATCACTACTAAGAGCTCACTGTATTGTCTCTCTAAAGCTACCATAACACCCTGCAGCCACAGCCAGCAATCCAGTAGCAGCAGGATATTATTCCCAGCCCGCTACCACTAGTGAACTGTGTTGAGAGTTGAGACAGGGTCTTGCTGCTAATTGTGACTGGTGGGAGTGGGCTGGGAATACCATTCTATTGCATGGTGATCACCAGAAGAACAGACCTCTGTTGCTCAGTGCAGCTGCTGGGTATTAAGGTAGGTTGGGAAGCAAGGATGTGTGTGTGTGTGGAGGGGGGGGGGATTTGTCCATGTATCAGTACTGTATAGGGGTTAGAATATTGGACCAGGACAATGGAGGTCCAGTATCAAGGTCCCAATGAGCCAGGGAAGTCTTTGAGCAACTTTGATCCTATTACTCTGTGTCTCTTAGCTTGGTTTCCCCCTTATTGCAATAACAAAATGGTGGACAGTAGACCCAAGTGGGCTGCCTTGAGCTTAGCGGAAGAAAGGCAGTTGAGAAACGTAATTTGCAAAATAAATAAAATCCAAAGTTGCTCACTCTTGGGTTTCCCTTAGCATGAGCCCCACACCTGTTTGGGGGTTATTGATACAGTAGAGTCTCACTTACCCAACATAAACGGGCTGGCAGAACGTTGGATAAGCGAATATGTTGGATAATAAGGAGAGATTAAGGAAAAGCCTATTAAACATCCAATTAGGTTATGATTTTACAAATTAAGCACCAAAACATATTATACAACAAATTTGACAGAAAAAGTAGTTCAATGCGCAGTAGTGCTATGTAGTAATTACTGTATTTACGAATTTAGCACCAAAATATCATGATATATTGAAAACATTGACTACAAAAATGCGTTGGATAATCCAGAACGTTGGATAAGTGAGACTCTACTGTATTATACAATTTTGCACTTGGGGGATGATGGTGAGGCACCAGTCTCTTGGTCTGTGAAACCTTTCTGCTTCAGAGGTAGAAAACCATTAGCTCAGCTGTCATTCTTGTCCAACTGCTGGCAATGATCGCCTTTGGAAAATGCACTGTTTATTTGGTGCTTTGACTTTTCAGGATTCAATTCTGGGGTTTTTTTTTTTTGCCAGAGAAAAGCAAAGAAGCATCTGTCTTGCCTCATATTGGCCAGCACCTCCACCTTCTGGCCAAGGCAGAAATAATAATGAGAAGAAGCTCACAACTGGATGGAGGAAGGGAGGGTTAGGAAACTATAGAGAAATAGTCCAATGTGTTCATAGGCTTCCACATTTGGCACTGTGGCAAAATGATATGGTGTGGGGTGTCCCTCTGTCATCGTTTCATTCTTTTGACTTGACATTGTGTTTTAAAAGATGCATTTTAATACTGTGAATTGTTTACTTCAATGTCAATGGTATGTTTTTCACTGTATGGTTCTTTGAACTTGTAAGCTGCTTTGAGCCCCAATTTGGAGACATTGCGGGATACCAATAAATAGTACAACAGCATAGCACACACAAAGAAACCAGGATACACTACAAAAAGACCCGGAACTTCATTTCCTGATTTCCTTGCTTTATTTTAGGAGTGGCTTGCTTCTTCCGAAGTGGAATCTTGTGCTATGCAATCAGGATGTTTACTTTATCCTGCTTCTTTAGAAACAGGCATGGCATTTTGATTTTCGTCTAATGTTCCTCAGCCCCATAAAAAAAACAACCCACCACAGTGTTTTCTTTCTTATCATCAATGAAATTATTGTATTTCAGAACCATGCCAATTTTTAAAAGTCTGTTCTCTAAAGCAGCAGGCTCAAGGAGCTTAAGCCTTTGAGCTGCTGAGCTCAATTTAGATTTCTGTGAGACCTAGCAGTAAGAATTGGATATTTATCAGCATCTGTGACTTTTAAAAACTTTTACAAAAGTCATTACGGCACTATAACAAGTGAAAAAATAAAATAAAATTTCGGTTGCTGTAAGTTTCCCAGGCTGTATGGCCATGTTCCAGAAGCATTCTTTCGTGACGTTTTGCCCACATTTATGGCAGGCATCCTCAGAGGTTGGGAGGTCTGTTGGAAAGCTGCAAGGCCATTCAATACTAATCAAGCCGGCCAATTGCAACATTCCCACTTATCTCCAACAGACAATAATAATAATAAAATGCAGACTGTGCAAGGAAACCGACGAAACCATTGATCATATCCTCAGCTGCTGTAAGAAAATTGCACAGACAGACTACAAACAGAGGCACAACTATGTGGCCCAAATGATTCATTGGAACTTATGCCTCAAGTACCACCTCCCAGCAGCAAAGAACTGGTGGGATCACAAACCTGCAAAAGTATTGTAAAATGAGCACACAAAGATACTATGGGACTTCTGAATCCAGACTGACAAAGTTCTGGAACATAACACACCAGACATCACAGTTGTGGAAAAGAAAAAGGTTTGGATCATTGATGTCGCCATCCCAGGTGACAGTCGCATTGACGAAAAACAACAGGAAAAACTCAGCCGCTATCAGGACCTCAAGATTGAACTTCAAAGACTCAGGCAGAAACCAGTACAGGTGGTCCCGGTGGTGATGGGCACATTGGGTGCCGTGCCAAAAGATCTCAGCCGGCATTTGGAAACAATAGACATTGACAAAATTACGATCTGCCAACTGCAAAAGGCCACCCTGCTGGGATCTGCGCGCATCATCCGAAAATACATCACACAGTCCTAGACACTTGGGAAGTGTTCGACTTGTGATTTTGTGATATGAAATCCAGCATATCTATCTTGTTTGCTGTGTCATAATAAAATAATAATAATAATAATAATAATAATAATAATAATAATAATAATAATAATAGTAATAATAGAGTTCTTTCTCCCGCTCTGGACATTATTCCACATGATGTAGTGGCCATTGAGGGTGATTTATCCTCTGTAAATCATTTAATCCCCCTTTAAACCAATTTAAGATAGAAATCAGCACATATTGTGATAGCAAATTATACAGCTGAACTGGGAAGTAAAAAGAATTGAGAACCTGTAATCCAAAATCTCTAAATGCAGTTACTTTAAGGCACCAGATCCTACCTGAGCTGGATCAGCAGTGGTGAGAATTTAAATGGGAGACAACAACATATACCCGGCGCTGTAAGCAATATCTCAGAGGAAGAAACTGGCAAAACCATCTCTGAGTGTTCCTTGCTCTAAAAAAAACTATGGGATTGCCATGTCAATAGGTGACTTGAAGACATACATTAGTCCAAAGAAAGCTTTCCAAGCTTTAATTCTGAAATAGTCCCCTACATGCTTCATGGATCTCAAAGGCCTGCAAGCAGGACATGGAAATGCCTCTAAAGGAAATAAACATTACAAACCTGGAGCCTTTGTCTTTTCTCCATAGGACTGCTTCTGCCACGTGCTCTTTTGGTGTCTATCCAGGGATGGCGCTTAACCTCAACAGCCGGTGACCGTTGGATCCAAACCCGAGCGTTTGGTGATGTGCAGCTTGGTGACTTCCTCGGCACAGGTAGGATGGATCCCAACGGTCTTCATCATTTGTGAATAAGTAGCACCACATCTACAAGGGAGAATAGAGGCCAAAACACTAAAGAATAGGTAGAGTAGGCAGCAATGTGACCATACCTGGCGATGATCTACCAACACCAGTCGTTGCTATGCCATAATTGGGAATGGTTACCTTTTGGGACTGCAGCTGCTAGAATCTCCCAAGTGATGTGACCGGTGATCAAGTTCAAGTCATTTCCGCCAGTTTGGTTTTGCACAAATCATTTCTTTTACCATTAACATCGCATATTAATTCGTTCAGACAGTCCAAGAGATGTCCCAGGGTTCTTCACATTTCCCATTTCTCCCTCTGTACCTATGGCCATTATTCTATATTAAAACACATCTGTAGGACCAGTCTGTGTGGACTGGCAAAGCATGGTCAAGGTTTCCATGCCACAAGTTTCCCAAAATAGCCCTTGAATTAGTCACTTCCTGCTCCCAGCCCGCATACCCTTCAATTATGTTTCCTCTTCCTGAGGATTTTCTTATATTTGCCTTTGTGAGAATAGGGAATGGTTTCGGCTCCAAAGAGAAATGAAGCTCTTTCAAACTAAAGGGCTAGTTGAGTCGTGTTGTGGATAGCATGGACATGGAGCTAGCAATTCAAGCACCAGTAGGCAGAGAGCTTAAAAGATAAATATTACGTATAGGATGTGTAGTTTTGAAAGGTATTTCCCCTTCTCTATCAGAAAGCTCAGGTGCCACAGCAAACTATAAATCCCAGGAGTCCACAGGATGGAACTGTGGTAGTTAAAGTGGTGTCAAACTGCTATAATTCTGCAATCTGAATTGCGATTGAGGTTAACAAAGGATGAAGTTAAATAATGTCTGAGCACCATCTGTGTAGAGGGTAAACAAAACTTTTGGAAAAGTAAAAAAACCAATTAAATGATATTTTGGACCAAACCTCTTCCTCCAAAATGTTGTCCCTACCCTGAAAAACTGCCACCACTCTCCACAATCAGCCAATGGCATTTCAATAACCATGCGTTGTCACGTTCTTTAGAAACAAGGGCACAGAGGCCAAGGGAGGTGCTTTTCTCATTGGCACGGAATGAGTAGGGATTGTTCTGAGCTATAACCACAGGAGAGAAACGCTTCTCCGTCTAATCCCCGTAAACACAGATGTTTGGCTGCATTTCTTTCGCCTTCCTTCCTTTGACCACTAGAGGACAGGAATGACCAGGAAAAGGAACAAGTACGGGCAATACCTGGTCCCTTGAAATGGGCTGAAAAAACATCTGGAGGGGCATAACCTTTTCCCTGGATTGAATATATGGGAAGTCTCTCTAAGCAAGAGTCCTTCTGGCTGGGATGAAGCCCATCAACACCTGGGCTTCATCCCAGGTCTTAACAGTGTACAACTAGGTTGAAAGCCAGCCTGGTTTGAACCTTGAAGACTAGGGTTCGGATCTCCACCCAGCCATGGAAACCCCTGGGCAACCTTGGACAAATGATGGCTACTTCTTTCTTGACGGAAACTTCTTCTGAGTAAATCTTGCCAAGAAATCCCTGTGATAGGGTCCCCTCGGGGTTACCATGAGTCCAAAACAACTTGTGAGCACATCAAAACAATTGCCCAAACTTGCTATAGCTCCAGGAAGATCAAGCAATCCATTTGGCTGGCATGACAAGGATAAAGGTGGTTTTTCCATGGTGGCCTCATTCTTCCACAGGCTGTGTGCTTTGCTCCTTGTCATACTGCTTTACTGCTTTCAAACATATCATAAGGCGGTGGGAGGAATTTCACAGACCTCCAGATGTTGGATTGCAACACCCAGCATTCCTGACCATTGTCTGTGCTAACTAGGGCTCACAGAAACACAAAGTGGCTGACCACACTTGATTTTACCACTGCTTTTATCAGGACTATGAAATTTTCTTTCATCGCTACTCCAGCCCTAGGAGCTTGCCTGGACCCAACTGCCTGGATCTAAACATCCATGAATTCACAACCAGCCTCCATTGTCCTTGGGAACGGTAAACAGAAAGAGCAGTTTTTCCTCAGTTTCTTCAAAGTGGAGCCTACAATCCAGCAGATCCACATCCAAACCATTGGATACATAAAGTGGTCATAGACCCAGATCCAGTCATTTTTCTCTTTAGTCCAAAAATTGATACTTCTGGAGAGCGTGAGGCCGAATTTCCACCCATCACATCCACATGCCTCAGCCTTTGAGCTCCCAGTGAGTTCTTCAACAGGAGGAAGAGCCATATGTACAATATACTGCCGATGTTCACCATGACTACATGAACATCAGTGTCATATGGTACAATAGAATCACAGAATATCCAGTTCAACCCTTTTCTGCCATGAAGGAACTGCACAATCAAAGCACCTAGACAGATGGTCACCCAGCTTCTGTTTAAAAGCCTCCAAAGAAGGAGCTTCTACTACACTCTGAGGCAGTTAGCTCCATTGCTGAACAGCTCTTCTGGTCAGGTAGTTTTTCCAATGTTCTGGTGACATCTCCTCTCCTGTAATGTGAACCCATTGGTCCGACTCCTAGTCTCCATAAGGCAACTTCCTCCAACCTACATAACATAAGGATTGGGTTGGTCTATAAGGGAGAAAGCAATGTTTTCTATTACCTCTTGGTGAGATGTTGCTGGCCTTGGAAACTCACAATACCTTGGATATGGTTGACAAGACGTTGAGACCCAGCATTGCAGGCTCTAGTCTCCAGTGAGCTCTGAAACTCACCAGCCTGACCCACCTTACAGAAGTACTTGGGTCATTACCGTACTTTGAAGTACATATGAGTCTCCCCAAGCCACTTTTCCCCATTTGAGATCCTGTGCTTAGATCTTGGGATGGCAGCCATAAAAAGAAGCAGGTCCTGTAAGCTAGATGTTTGTCCCCTCCACTGACTACTGCAAGTTCCATAGATGAATGGCATCTTGAGTAAAGCATATTTTCCCCTTTGTTTTAGTAATGTGTTTTGAGGCCTGAGCATTTCCAGTGCACCCTTCTTTCGCTTAAGTCAAGAGGAAGGGATTCAACAGATCCTACCGTTCGGGGACAAGGGGCGGTGGAATAATAATGGGGGCAGATTTGAAGAGAAAAACCTGAACTGTTCTTCAAAGCTTTGATGATTCTTTCTGTAGAAAAGAGAGGCCTCCCCATGAAACATAATCAAAACAAGCTTTTAAGTCCCCCATTCTCTCTCTTCAAGAAAGGTCTCTGAATGTTTCAGCCATCATTTATTATCCCCAGAACAGACAGCTGGAAGAGCCTTCTTCCATTAATTGCACTTTGAAGAGGAAGGCAGCTGCATGGTGAATTTTATTCTATTTTTTTTGGAAAAGGAGTTATCTGTACGGCTTTCCCAAGAAACGTATTTCATAAACATCAATACCAAAAAATGTGGTACGTCCATGGCTAATCCCCCCAGCTTACTGTTAAAGAATGGCCATATTTTTAATGAAAATATAGGAAATGAGAGATAAAAGAAACCAAAAACACTTTTTTAGCCCTGCCAAAAACCCAAACCGCTATCTTTTGTAATCTTGAAGTAACGTCAGAGGGCAGGCTTTAGTTAAAGGAGGGGGGGGGGGGAGTCAGAAAAGAATAAGAAAACATTCTTTATACTTACTTGATTCCAAGGGCAAATCCTTGAATTACTTCGCCGGCATTTGGGCCAAGGAAATGGAGGCCGAGGATTCGCCCTTCCGTCTCCCGGAGGCACACCATCTGAAAGCAACCCACAAGGAAAAGAGAGAATGACAAATAGCCCAGATTAAATGCGGGTTGCGTAAAACATGCTATATAGTTTGTTTTAGACAGTGCCGCATTGCTCAGGACAGTGCATGGGCTGCAGTTCCATGCTCATGCAGTGCAAGCACCAGCAGGCATATCGTGTGGTGAATAATAATAATAATAATAATAATAATAATAATAATAATAATAATAATAATAATAAAGGCCACCCTACTGGGATCTGCACACATCAACCGAAAATACATCACACATTTTTTTTAATTAGCTTTTATTTTATTTTATTTTTTATTTTTTTTATCTCCTCTCTATTCTTTTTTCCTACTTTCTAACAAAAATAAATGTTCTCCCACTTTCGATGGAAAAACACTATTTTCTTATCAAGATACATATATAGATGTTTCTTTTTTTTTCTTTTTTTTATATATAAAACTTTGAATAAAGATCATATACAAAAAAAAAGAAAAAGAAAATACATCACACAGTCCTAGACACTTGGGAAGTGTTCGACTTGTGATTTTGTGATAGGAAATCCAGCATACAATAATACAATAATAATAATAATATCATACAATACAATAATAATAATAATAATAATAATAATAATAATAATAATAATACTGTGTTGTGGAAAGCTTTCATGGCCAGAATCACTGGGTTGCTGTGAGTTATCCGGGCTGTCTGGCCATGTTCCAGAAGCATTTCCTTCTGATGTTTTGCCCACATTTATGGCAGGCATTCTCAGAGGTTGTGAGGTCTGTTGGAAACTAGGCAAGTGGGGTTTATATCTATACCTGTGAAATGATGTCCAGGGTGGGAGAAAGAACTCCAAGGGCAGGCATCTGAAAAAAAAGGTTCTGCAGGGAGCAGGCCCACAAATACAAGTCACCCAACAACAAAACTCACTCACTTTTATGTAACACTGAGTTGCATCTCTCTCAGCCACGGTAAATTCGAGGGGCTTATAAAATGCATGGTACACCTGAATGAAAGGAAACATACAAAAATGGCTGTTACATTACATGCCCTCCTCCTATGGTGTCTTGACTGGGACAGATGACATGCTTCATAGATCCCTGGCTCACTTGCTGTGGAGTCAAACAAGAATCTGGATCTCCAAACATAGGCAAGCTGAAGGAATTTACTAGGCAATCTCTGGGTGACTTATTACAAGATACTGCTTTACACTAACAAGGGCCAACCCAGATTGCAGCTTACCTCTATATTGTCCGATCCAAATCGCTTTGTAGCTTCTTCTTCCGAGAGACCCACACAGCCATATTCTAAAGGCGTGAAAACAGTTGTTGGTACCTATAAAGTAGGAAATATTCTATAAACAATAGTGTAGTAGAGGATACTGCATGGCAGTGACTAGACCTGTAGATCTATGGCTTCTTGTTCGATGCTCAGTTTTCCCATGGACTGTATTCATTTTCCCTGGGGGACTCAAAGGGGTCTCTTCTTTCCTATTTTATTTCATAAAACCGTGTTAGGTGGGACAGAGTGAGAAATAATGATTCAATCAAGGTCACTAGAATCAAGCTTCAAACCAACAACTTCATCACTTGTCTAAACTGGTTCTTAGTATAAGCACGACCTACAACTTTCCTGCGTAAGTGGGACTGCGATGGTGGATTTCTAGTTTTTAAGAGGCGGGGAGTATCATTTAATATCAGAGCCAACAAGGAAGGAAAAGGGGTTTAAAAGTACTCACACTGATATAATCCATTAGTTCCTTTGATTGGCCAAACAATCGCCGAGCCAGCAGCTTCCCTGCAGCTATGGCTGTAGGTGTGAGCTCAGGACGGCCCTGAGAAAAGAAGACCCACAACAGGATCAGAAAAGAGGACAAGAACAAAACCCACCAAAAGAAAACAAGATAATAATAATAATAATAATAATAATAATAATAATAATAATAATAATAATAATAATTTTTTATACCCTGCCGCATCTCCCCGAAGGGACTCAGGGCAGCTTACATGGGGCCAAGCCCAGGCAACAAACAATATAAAAACATAACAATGAAACAAGCAATCAACAATAAAACAAGTCATAAAACAAATGGGGTCACATACAATAAATATCTATATATATATAAGAGTGATGGAATCGCGGCGACCGACAAAACAACAAAACTAAAGGCCCCCCAACCTCGAAATTTGACAACACAACCCCTCATCCATGCCTCTAGGTTGATACAACAAAGAGAAAAGAAAAATAAAGTCCTAATTAGAGGGAGAGGAATAATTGTTTTTATCCAATGGCTGCTAGTTTGAAGGCTAAGCTCCGCCCACTTGGTCTCCTAGCAACCCACTCAGCTCAGGGGACAGGCACAGTTAGGCCTCACTTAGGCCTCTTCCACACTGCCTATAAAATACAGATTATCTGATTTGAACTGGATTATATGGCAGTGTAGACTCAAGGCCCTTCCACACAGCTATATTACCCATTTATAATCTTATATTATCTGCTTTGAACTGGATTATCTTGACTCCACACTGCCATATAATCCACTTCAGTCTGCATTTTATACAGCGGTGTAGAAGGGGCCTCATATAATCCAGTTCTAAGCAGATAATATAAGATACTTTATTTCCCATACCACCATACTTCGCCACAACAATGCGTGGCCAGGCACAGCTAGTACTATGATAAAATCCTAGTAGCCACCCTAATTTTCCTCAAATATCACCAAACCCCAACATAGGGCCTGGAGTCTTTCTGGGTAAATTAAGATAGCAGCCCAATTCTTTCTAAGGTAGAAGGGTGTGCACCTCTGCCACCATCTCCCTTGTAATTTTTTTTTGGGGGGGGGGGGAGCTACTTTGGACCACATATAACTGTCCCTTATTTCCTTTGTATCTGGCTGCTCTGAAGAAAACAGGAGGTGAAAAAACCAGGAGTAGACAGCACAGTAAGAAACACCATTTTGGGATTCGTCCCAAAGTTTAGGCAAATGACTACTATCTCTTTTCCCAACCAACGGTTGTCAAACTCTTCCGAGAGAGTTATCTGCCAGCTGAGATTTGCCCTTCCCCACCCCCTACACATGTCTGCCTGCATTGCGGTTATTGCTGTGGGCAGGAAATACAGATGTTATTTTGGCATTCCAGCTCTGAACAGGAGATCGGAGAAAGAGATAAACTCGTGAAAGCCTCCGGCAAACACACCGTTGCATGCGCACTCACCAGCTAATTGCTAAAACATCCCTGCAGATATAAGTTGGTTTTTTTTCGCAAAACAATAGTTTTAAGACTTCCCTGACTAAGCAGCTGACGCAAAAGCCTGGGATTGTGGCCCTACTGTCAATCGGAATTGTTTGATTTGGGACTAGCAAGGACCCGACTGGCACATTGAAGATGAGATGGTTAGGAAAGCTGAGTAGATGCAACAATGAAGAACCCTATCGTTTCAGGAAAATTCTGAGAGTCGTCGTTCTTGTCTACTGATTGGTTTTGAAATTAAATCTCGAGGAATTACAGCATGGCACAAAAAGGCCAGTGCAGTACAGAAAGTGGACAGGGAGATCTTATTCTCCTGCTCTTACACTGGAACTTGGCCATCCACTGAAGCCAAATGGACAGGTAGAGTAGGAAATACAGGGTGTTTGAAAAAGAGAATGTAATTTACATTAAAACCAGGGAGTTCTTTTTCAAACATCCTGTATTTCTTCACACGGGGCGGTTGATATGATAAGATGTAGGGAAGGTTGTCAATCTGGATGACCTTCAAAAGGAATGGGACAAATTCAGGGAAGACAGGACTATCAACGGCTGCTAGATAGGATGACTTTGCATTGCATCAGAAACATGTGAATATATATATATATATATATATATATATATATATATATATATACACGCATACATACACACACACACATACAGTAGAGTCTCACTTATCCAACACTCACTTATCCAACGTTCTGGATTATCCAACACATTTTTGAGGTCAATGTTTACAATATATTGTGACATTTTGGTGCTAAATTTGTAAATACAGTAATTACTACATAGCATTACTGCGTATTGAACTACTTTTTCTGTCAAATTTGTTGTATAACATGATGTTTTGGTGCTTAATTTGTAAAATCAGAACCTAATTTGATGTTTAATAGGCTTTTCCTTAATGCCTCATTATTATCCAACATATTCGCTTATCCAACGTTCTGCCGGCCCGTTTATGTTGGATAAGTGAGACTCTACTGTATAAACTTCAAGTCACTGATTGAAAGCATGGGTTTCATATGGTTTTCTTAGTCAAGGAGACCAGGACACGGAACAAAAGCTTCAAACTACAGGAAAAGAGATTCCACCTGAACATTAGCAGAATGGGGTTGGACTGGATGGCCCACCAGGTCTGTTCCAACTCTAGGATTCTATGATTCTATAATCAGAGGTAGTTTTGCTGAAATAGAGCCAACAGTATTTGGTATTATTTGTAGTCTCCCAGCCAAGTACTCTGCAGCTTTAGGGCAGTCTGGAAAATGAGATCGGTTTGATTCGGACCAGTTCGCTGTCTAGATGGAACAATTGTGCCATGTATAAAGGAAATTGCTGCTCTAGGTGATTGGAAGAAATGCAGTTCTCCAAAACAAAAAAAGGGGAAGCCTAGTACAGCTTTACACAAAAATATGGCAACGTATGGGCACTGGTTATTAACCAGAAACAAAGGATGGTTTTCCGTTATTGTCAAGTAATTAATGCAGACATCTACCTCTGTTATATCTCCGATTGCATAAATGTGGGGAACCGAAGTGGCTTCTTTGGCATCAACAATTATCTTTCCCGTCTCTGCGTTTATTTTCACTCCAGTAGCATCCAAATTAAGAGGCTTGGTATCAGGGGTTCGGCCTAGAAGAGGGAGAAGGGGACTGGTTAGTGGTTCACAAAAGTCCATGAGTAACTTTAGACTTCTCAATAGTGACTAGTCCCGGGAGCGGCGTGAGCGGCCGCTGTTAGCTCCAGCTCCAGCCAACCTAGCAGTTCAAAAACATGCCAATGTGAGTAGATCAATAGGTACCGCTCCGGCAGGAAGGTAACGGCGCTCCATGCAGTCATGCCGGCCACATGACCTTGGAGGTGTCTACGGACAATGCCGGCTCTTCGGCTTAATAATGGAGATGAGCACCAACCCCCAGAGTCAGACATGACTGGACTTAACGTCAGGGGAAAACCTTTACCTTTACTTGGGTCACTAAGCCAGTTTCATCACTCAGTGAGCACCTAAGCCTTGATCTCCCAAGTCTCAGTCTAACGCTTATCCCCTACTCCATCACAAAATTCCTCTAGCAGGGTGAGGAACTGAAACAAGTTGTTCCAAGTACGGCTTGGCAATGCCGAGGAAGAAACCAGCATGTTATGTAGGGCCAAGGGAACAGAGGAAGTTGTCGTTCTGACTTTTAGAAGTTTCCATCCATTTTTGGAGACTGTACAGGAAAAGGAGTAAGGCTAGCATGGCCTTGGCGGGAGTGGGAAGTGTGGAGGAGAAGGGGGCATCCTTTCATGTTGCATGTGAATCTCAGAACTGTGGCCAAAAGAGAGAGACAGAGAGAGAAAGCGAGAGGAGGGGAAATGTGTTTGCATTCTAAAAACAAAACATTTTTTTTAAACCACTTAAAGGCCTTTGATCTCAAGGTAGGAAATTATTAAACAAAAGGAAAACCTGGCTCCTCAATGGGGGATCTAATTATAAATAAACATATGATTCACTGTATTATCCATCTGCTCTAAGAGCCAGGTCCTTTCCCCCTGCCCCATGCCCCCCACCAAAACAATGTCACATCTGAATGCCTCCGTGGGGACTTTGGCAGATCAATTTCGACTGGTGAAACCGACACTTCCTTTGGGAGCAGTGAGTGGAGCTGTCGGCACTGGGCTATCTGTCTGTCTTCCTCGTTGCCATCCCCGTGGGACGGGGATCTGCTGTTCCTTTCGCTGCCCCCTGTTCCCTGGCCCTGATGCTATCAGGCACCAAAAATAATAAACCTCCCAGACCTTATCTTGGCTCGGATGTGAAACAACTTCCTCCTGTTGTATTTCTTTGTGCACTGAGAATGAAGTCTGGAAGACTGGCAAATGGGGCAGCCAGCGGGGTTTTCTAGTTTCCCCTTTTTCCGGTCCCGGCAGAGCCAAGAGAAAAAGTTAGCACGCAACGTGACAGATGCTTGTATTATTATTATTTTTCAAAGAGAGTAGCCGGAAAAAAAAAGCCACATTACTCTCCCCTTTCCTTGCGCAGGTTGGCAATAGATGGCTTTTTTTTTAACGCTGTGACAAAAACAGCAGCTGAGATGATCAAAACCTGCAGTATGACATGAAACCTTTCGGTTCAAATCTCTCTCAACATCTGCGTCGCTTGGTATTAAGAATGAAAGAAACCAAGCAAAACACACTTAGCTGATCCAACATGAAACTTCATCCCTTGTCCCATGTGTGCCTCAAGTGGAATTCTGAAAGCAGGAACTCAATGTTACATTTACCGTGTATGTTTACTGCTGATTGGCCACACTAGTGTTGATTTGGAAAGTACTATATATTCAGGATGTTCTGCATCAAGATCAAATAGAGAAAGATTTATCACAGGTTTGGAGGCACAACAGGTGCTTGACTGTCATTCTGTCTTCCTCAAGATGCTTTACATATTTAAAGTGGGATGTGAATAGGACATCAAAGTTAGGGGCACTCAGGTGAATAATAATAATAATAATAATAATAATAATAATAATAATAATAATAATAATAATAACTTTATTCTTATACCCCGCCCCATCTCCCCAAAGGGACTCGGGGCGGCTTACATGGGGCCATGCCCAAACACAACAATATAATAACAATAGCAAGACAATAAAACAAATTACTCAACAATACAGACTACTTTCTTATTTGGCTCATCTAACTAACTAACTAACAAACAAACTAACTTGCATATGTTCCTACTTAGTCTGTCTCCCCCACCACCACTTAAACTGCCATGGAATTTTTTGCCTTCTCCGTCAAAGACGACTAATTCCCATCAAACTACAACTCCCATTACTCTATATAGTCTTTAGCCATGGCAGTTATAGTGGGGCCAAACTGCATTAATTCTATAGTATAGATCAGTGGTTCCCAACCTGTGGTTCGTGGACCACCAGTGGTCCGCAAGACCTAAAATATGGTTCACGGCCTCAATGTTACTACACCGTTACAACGAGAGTGACTGGTCTTGCAAAACCGTCTTATAATGTCAAGGCTGATTAAACAGAATTTTCTGTGGGCAAGCAGATGGCAACTACTGGATGGCACATGTTCTGTATCAGAAACTAAAGCTGATGTAGTCTATCCAATGCAGTTTTCTGAGTCAGCACCCCAAATAACCAAACCGAATCTAAAGTTGACCGTAACCCCTTTGATACTAAGGTTGGAGAGTGGTCCCTGGTCAAACAAAAGTTGGGAACCACTGGTATAGATGTACCCACTGCCTCTCCATGATCTCAGCCAGAAAGGAGAGGGAGCATCCTATCACCTGTTACTTGGTTATTATTATTTTTTAATAATAGGATGTGTCAAGGATTGAGTTTGCGATTTTTTTTCTGGCAAAGCAAGATCTCTTTTATGCTTCCAAATAGACAACTTTTAGTACTTACCAGCAATACATGCACAATGCACTAGGAGTGATTTTAGGTGTTTCATACTACAGTAGAGTCTCACTTATCCAACACTCGCTTATCCAACATTCTGGATTATCCAACGCATTTTTGTAGTCAATGTTTTCAATATATCGTGATATTTTAGTGCTAAATTCATAAATACAGTAATTACTACATAGCATTACTGTGTATTGAACTACTTTTTCTGCCAAATTTGTTGTCTAACATGATGTTTTGGTGCTTCATTTGTAAAATCATAACCTAATTGGATGTTTAATAGGCTTTTCCTTAATGCCTCCTTATTATCCAACATATTCACTTATCCAACATTCTGCCGGCCCGTTTATGTTGGATAAGTGAGACTCTACTGTACCACAATCTATGTGACACGGGGGGAATACAAACACTCCAGAAATAACGTTCACATATCTCTTCAAACTTCCCGGCAGAACATCAGAAGTGTAAGGGGAAAGCAACCGAAGAGTCCCTTGGCCAACTCACAAAGGTAGAATAGAACAGAATCATTTTCGCTTGTTTGAATAAAAGCATCAAAACAAAGAGATGGCCAAAACACACAGATGATATTGTTCCATAATTGCAGGGGATATCATCAAAAAGTCTCTGCTCCTCGCTTCCAAATGGTTGGAAATATGACTGGCCAAATACATGTCCCCAATATTAAAGAGCCATTTCTCCAACAGATGAAAGGCAATCGTTCAGAAGCAGATAAAGCCTTGTTCTCTGCTGTATTAGAAGGTAGGACTAGATATGATAGGCCTATGTTACAACAACATGAACTTTGAAGAAACATCTTAATAGCAAGCGCAAGTCAACTATGGAACCAATTGCTCAGGAAATTGCAAGGGTATAATTATCAGGGGTGGAAGCAAAGTGCTCTCCTTTGTTGGAGGCTTCAAACAAATGCTAAAAAGCTTTATGTAAGCAGCTCTTTATTGCCATAGTTCCTGCACAGAAAACTAGGTTGAATTAGATGGCTTACAAACCCTTCTATGAGTCAAGGGACTCAAAGAGTTTATCTGTATATATATTGTCAAGGGTAAGAACTTGGGAAAGTTCTTAGAGTTCCCAGAGTCCCCAGCCAGCATGGCTACTGAGTTTCTGGAGTGGTGAAATCCAAAAATAAAAAGGATTTTTCTCACCTTTTAGGCAGGAAACCCCAGGGTTTGGAATCTTAAAACATCTCTTCAAGTTCAGTGTAAACAAGCCATACCAACACTTTAAATATCAGACAATAACATAAGACACCCTAGTGGTAAGAGTTTTCCAAGGACCTAAAGGCACATTTGTTGCTTCTGTCCAGTTCAAGAGGTTAAGAACTCAATGGACACCTCAAATCCTGGGGGAACATTTCTCAAGCCCTTTCCTCCTCTGTAGAGGAGGCTGGCGGGGTTACACCCAATGCTGCCAATGCTTCAACATATGGGATTCATCAAAACAAAGCTCTCTAGCAGGAAAAAAAAAACCCAAACCCCAAACTATTTTCTTGGGTAATCCAAATGGATATGGCTGAGAAGTGGGAAAAGGAAACCATTTCCAGCTTGTTTAACCCTTTCTTGGGTATCAAATCCCAATGGATCTCAGCCATTTGTATTGGGAAAAAGATTGGCAAACCATTCAAGAGGAAGCACCACAACCTCAAAGGCAGAATCCCCCAACTTAGTGTCTGATAGATAGGCTGGACTGGATCTCAGTTCGCAGCGGCAGGGCCCTGATCCTGAGTGAGATTGTGAATGCTACTTGGAGGAATCATAAACAAGCAAACAAGCATTTCTTACTCGCCTCTCCTTATGGATCATTAAAATACAGAAAATAATAGACACAGAATACGATTAATACACATCACCAATTAAAAATGCATAATCATATTAAAATAATACATTCATACTTTGGTTTTTAAGTATGATTTTAAAACCATGTGGATGGGGCCTGGCAGAAGAGATTGGTCTTTAATGCTGTTTTAAATGCAAAAAGTGTATCCAACTGTTGGAGCCCTTCCAGGTCATTCCACAACTTGGGGGTGGCTAATAAAAATGTCCTCTGGTTAATACTTGCCAGCCTAGTCCTGGCTGATTCCTAGTCACTACTGGACGGATAGGGTAGAGATGTGACCAGGACTAGCCCAACAACCAGGCCTCTGGGAATAGATGCTGGGCAGAGAGAAGTGACAGCAGAAAAGTTTGGTCTGCCTAATGTTTCATCCAAAACATAATATTTGAGAGACAACTAGAGGAAAAAGAAGCAACGAGCAAGTGAGCGAGCGAGAGATTTCTCCTTGGGTAAAACATCTAAGCAGTTGAGTCCGAATCCGAAAGGGTTCCCCAAAGGCGTGTGGTATTTCTCAGGGAGATTATTTCATGCATTTCCTGTGTGTTTTTCAAAGCCAGCCAGACAAAAACCAATTTGAAAACAACGGCCTCCCTTCATATACCAAAAGGCGAAACTTAATCTCGCTATTATGGTTCATAATGATCTGTAGGCAATTCCAAGTCAGACTGTGCCCTGAAGTCATGCACATAGGAAATCCTGAGAACCACGACTGTTGAGCCGGATTCAGGGCGACAAGCAGTTAACTTGGCAGAAGTCTGATTCCTACAGATCTCCACAAGCTGTCCCTTTTCAGTCACCAACTGCAATTGCCATTTTGGTGGACAGGAAACTCTCAACACAACTAAGTTTCCCAGTCTATTATCACAGGCACCTGGTGCAGATATGTTGATACAGAATTTAAAAGCTCCTTCAATGAATCACATAGTGACTGCACACCAATTAACCAGGACATCACAAATCTATTTCTATTATTATTATTATTATTATTATTATTATTATTATTATTATTATTATTATTATTATTTTATTATGTCACAGCAAACAAGATAGATATGCTGGATTTTGTATCACAAAATCACAAGTCGAATACTTCCCAAGTGTCTAGGACTGTGTGATGTATTATTATTATTATTATTATTATTATTATTATTATTATTATTATTATTATTACACGGGGTCTGCTTGTTGGAAGTTTGTGACACAGTGAATCTGTCAGTCTTTAGCCTGTTATGTGATGTTTGGAGACTTTTGCTTTATGGGGCTAACATGGCAACCCTCCCAAAATGTGGGAAACAGCAATCTCCATTTGGGGAGCAGATTTTATTTCTTCATGTGGGTTGAGCCATGACATATTTATCGTTCACTCCAACTTTAGGGCTACTGCCATTCAGAGGAGACAAAACCAGAAAAAGGTGATTCAACACAAAGCAGCATCATATGCTCCTACGTATTCCTGTATGATCTTGGCATGCCCCACTTTGACCCCAGGGGTGTTTTTTGTGTGTTTAGGCATTATATCAAACAGGACAGCCTTCTTTCACCCTCAGTGGTTCTTTGGATTTTGGCTTGTGGAGGATTCTCAACTTTGCAGGAAGTTCAACCTGCTGTCGCTTTCTCTATGGTACCTCTTATGCCAAACATGGGACAAACATCCTGCCAACTACACCTGGAGTCTTTCAGCGGATGGCTTCTGAATCAAGGGCAGGGCTTGGAGCCCTGCCAGATATTTAAGGCAAATCAGATAAGGTGTTTGGGAAACGGACAGATTTTGACTTTGAGAACAGCCCATATACATAATGAACAATTTCTCAATGTTTGATATTCATTGAAACTGTCGAGCGATGCCACTGACAAACAGATGGAAAGATACCTTTCAGTCTGGCTTTGCTATCTCTCTTTCCTGGAATTTCTTCCCTCCCGTCACCTCTGGCAGAGATTTGGGAAGAGGACTGCATGAAGGAGCATTTAACATTACAACATCCTACAGCCCGATATTTTGAAGTGGCAGAGGCTAGAAAGGACTCTGTCATGTGTTGCCAAAGTGTGGAGCTCAGCTCTTGAACTACCAAGGATGGGGCGACTCCAACTACTTTTATTAACCTGGTTGGTGGTACAAACCCACAACCAAACTACTCTGTTTTCCAAAGGTAATGCCCACCTACGATCATGTTCATACATATACAGATCTTGAAGATCTTCAGAAGATGGAGTGGTGGGATGCCTTCCAACTGGCAATGGTGTTGTCTTTATTTCAGTGTTATGTTAATACTTGGCTGTTCACCCAAGCATGGGGGACCTGGTGAGGGTTGGGGGTTTCTTTGGCCACATCTATTTGCCTTGAGCTTTGCTAACCCCTGGAATGAGTCCAAAGTTTCACTGCCGTTGAACTCAGCCCTTGGATTGAAAGAGACTGTTCCATATCCTTGTACTAAAAGCATGCTATACACTTTTTTTTACCTACTGCCCACATCACCGTGTCGAACTCATCCGACTTTTCTTTGCCCGAATCGAGGTATTTCCACGTCACCCGCAGTCTGCCATTGTCAGATTTCTTCACTTTCGTCGGGCTGCATTTCTTCAGAAATCTTGTCCCGTAGTCTTCCATATAGTCTGTTACCAAGTTGGCCATTTGCTACAAAAAAACACAAGTTGCAACAAACTTATAGTGACAAATCACTATAAAAAATCCAGATTGTCAGTCTTATCCAAACTCCAAAATAATGCCTTCACCTTAAATGCATTTGTTCCTGATGCTCATGCAAAAGTGGAAACGTTTTAACTTAAGAGAAAACTTCTCCCCTTGAAATGTCATGCCACAGTTTGGGGATTCTCAATGACTCAACATTGAACCTCTCTTGGGATGCATCTACATTACAGAATTAATGCGGCTTGACACCACTTTAATTGCCATGGCTTTGAAACAAACAGCATGTCATTGTTCCACTGATACCCTCATTGCAGTTGATGGTTAGAAAAAAAAGTCAACCTGTCAGGTGTAAAAGGATGAATTTACTAGTTGTATAAACTAGTAAAAACCACCCACACAGAAGAACATAAGTGCTGTTTGTTGGGGTTTGGATGCTACATTTTCCTTCGATGCTATCAGTCGCAGCCAGGAGACAAGTAAAACTAACGCCTACGTCAGCATTTGTTCTAATCCGAAATTGGAGATACCTGTCAACTTGCATCTCCTGGTTCCTCTTTTCCTGCTCAATGCATTTATTTCTCTTTCAGCAGGCATTCAATGCATTGTTTTCACTCTGAACAGAACCTACTACTCTTCACATTCCTGGTTAAATGTATTTGAACTGGGCCTGAGCTAAGGGGTCGAGCTGAATCTTTAACCTGACAAACTACCTGATCAAACCCTCGAAGTGGAATGCTCCTCATCATGACGGTGGCGTCCAGTCCAAGGCCTGTGAGAAAGCCAGCACATTCAAGCGAAACATCTGGGAAGCGGCCAGGTCAAGGGAAAAAATAATAAGCTCAGCTTGACATGAGAGAAAATCAATTAGGAAAGAATTGCAACACTCAAGACATGACACATTTGTTTTCCTAACCGTTCCTCTGCGGAAGTCTTCAGTTTGGATCTAGATGCAACGAGGATCTTTCTAATACTGCTTTTCAATATACAGTCGATCCTCCACGTTCCCTGGGGTTGGGACTTGTGGATATGAGGTCTGACTTTAAAATGTCCTTTAACCTTTCCCCAACCTCAGAGCCACAAATGCTGTTGGGCTGCAATTCCCATTATCTCCAGTTCACATGGCTGATCATCCAAAGTGATGGGAGTTGTCATTCAAAAACACCTGGGGACCCAAACTGTGTAAAAACTAAAGAGCACCAATTACTATGTAAATATATATATATATAATTGGTCCACCCTATGTATCCATGGATTCTCCATCCATGGATTCAAGGCAACCGTAAGTCTGATGTGGCCCTCAATGAAAATGAGTTTGACAACCCTGGTCTAGATCCTTCTGGAGGAAGTAGACCATGGAGTACACTTGGAAGACTTAGAGATTCCTAGAGAAAGCATCTGTGAATAATCAACCCAAAAAATGTGTAAAGCTGACTCTAGAATTAAAACACGGTCCCAACGTAGAATAATGGGGAGAATATCGGACGTTGCAAAAGAAAACCTGGGTAACTTCCCTGAACCATGAAGCTCACTGTGTAACGTAGCTTCCATCCTTTACACTGTTTACAAGGTTTCGAGGACAGGATAAAGGGAATCTCTACCTTCAATTATTTCATATTACTTGGCACAGAATTAGATTTTAAATTCTGTGCAGAACATGCAAAGCATAGGCTCAGTGCTTCAACTCTTGCATCAAATCAGCGTACAAAGGCTTTATTTAGTCTAATGTAGATGTTGCCCCATTAAACTCAGTGGACCTTACTTCCAAGTAAATATACAAAGGCCATCTATTGTAAAGCAGCTTTCTGGATAAGTTTTGTATTCAGTTCATTGTTTTGAGAACTATGGAAGCTTGAGACTAGGCAATTGAGCACAAAATTACGTGAGGCAGCTTTTGCCAGACCATCCAAATTTATACTGTATCACTATTTAAAACAGGGCAACATGAGGGAATTGCAGTTTCCCTTGTGCCCCGTCTAAAAACTCGGTGACGAGAAGAAAACTTGGCAAGAAACTTGAGCACGAGAGTCCGCAGACCATGTAGTCGGTGTCTAAATGTATTTTAATCGTGGATTTCAACAAGAGCTGCTAAGTAGTGGCACTTGGGCGGATTGAGCCTTCGCAGAAAAGATAAATATGTCAAGCCTGACAATAAATCATTACAGCTTTTACAAAAGATACAGCTGGCTCCAACAACCAACCTGTTCAAGAGAAAGGGGGAAAAAACCCAAAATGAGACTGTGCATATTGTCATAACTAAAACAAATTCTTTTTCTGGAATTTTGTGGCATGATTACAGATAAATGCCAACATAAAGGCACCACAGAATATGGATGGAGGAAAAGCAGTTTGGGTTTAAAGAAAATACACAGAGCTCAACAGTGGACAGCCCTATGATGTAAAGTTAAAATAGACGTTACATAACACGTTTGTTTGGACAAGCAGAACCTCTGAAGGAGGGATTCAATCATCGTCATCATCATTACTATTATTATTTCTTACCCACCTTTTCCCCCTATGGATCAAGGCAAATTAAAAAAAATAATACAAGCTCAAACCACAGAACACTAATTAAAATATGTAATCAGTTAAAAGAGCATATACATTCAACAATCAATGAATAATGTAAAAAGTCATAATATGGAAATAATCTGAATAGGTCTGCTGGAAGAGACTTCTCTTTACTGCTGATTTCAGTATGTACAGCATATCAAACCAATGGAGCTTTTCTGACAGGTCATTCCCTAATCTGTGGGTGACTAAAGAAACACGTCATCTGAGCAATAGTCAAGTTTAGTCTTGGCTGACTAAAGTAGATATCCCTCAGAAGAGTTTCTGGGGCAGATTATATGGGAGAAGGTGATCCCATAGATAACCGGGGCCCAAACCATGTAGGTAACAATCAACACTTTGTACTTTGCCTGGAAACTAATTTGCAGTATGAAGAGTGATTTTAATTTGTTGTCGAAGGCTTTCATGGCCGGAATCACTCAGTTGCTGTGAGTTTTCCGGGCTGTATGGCCATGTTCCAGTCTCTCCTGATCTTTCGCTCACATCTGTGGCAGGCATCCTCAGAGGTTGTGAGGTTTGTTGGAAACTAGGCAAGTGAGGTTTGCCTCAAAGGGGAACTGAACCACCTAAACTGGGCTCTACAGGCCAATGGAGACTCCACCACAGACACCAGAAGAGCTTCAAGACCAAGAACATGCAACGAGAGTAAAGACAAAGACCCACCCAGAGGAAAAGTGTTCTTACCATATATCAGGGGAACCAATGACCACATAGGGAAGCTGATGAAGAAATACAACCTACAAACTATCTACAGGCCCACTAAGAAAATCCAACAAATGCTACATTCAGCAAAGGACAAGAGGGATCCTCTTGGGATCCGTATATCATGCAACTGTGGAGAAGTCTCCATAGGGACCACCCAACGCAGCATTGCCCAGGCACAAATCAAGGAACATGAAAGGCACTGAAAAATAATCCAACCAGAGAATTCAGCCATAGCAGAGCATTGGATGAACCAACCTGGACACAGCGTATTATTGGAGAACACTGAAATGCTGGAGCACTATAACAACCACCATGGGTCCTCAAACCTTTTAAGTGGAGGGCTGGTTCACAGTCCCTCAGACTGCTGGGGGGCTGGACTATGATGAAATAGTCCAAAATTAGGATTGTTGTTGTTGTATGCCTTCAAGTCATTTCAGACCTAGGTTAACCCTAAGTCTAAAGTTTAGGACAGAGGCCAGGTCAATGATCATGGAGGGCCTTAGTTTGGGGACCCCTGATCTAGACGATCTCATAAGACCATAAGAGAACTCCAAATACCATCTAGATGGTCTCATAAGACCATAGGTAAGGAAAGGGACCCTCAAAGGCCATCTAGATGATCTCATAAGGCCACCAGAAGACCATAGATAAGGAAAGGGACCCTCAAAGACCATCTAGATGGTTTCATAAGACTATAGTTTAAGAAAGGGTTCCCCAAAGGCCATCTAGACAATCTCATAAAACCATAGATAAGGAAAGGGACCCTCAAAGGCCATCTAGACAGTCTCATAAGACCATAGGTAAGGAAAGTGACCTCCAAAAGCCATCTAGATGGTCTCATAAGGCCGTAGCTAAGCAAAGAGACCTTCAAAGACATCTAAACGATCCCATAAGGCCATAAGTAAGCAAAGAGACCTCCAAAGACCAGGTAGACTTAGGTCAACCCTAAGTCTAAAGTTTAGGACAGGGGGCAGGTCAATGACCTTGGAGGGCCGCATCCGGCCCACGGGCCTTAGTTTGGGGACCCCTGGACTACACAGAGAAGCTAGTTTGCCACAATCCAAAAATCCAAACAGAGTTGAGCCAGGACATGTTGTTATATGAGTATACACTGATCAAACCATGCAGTTCCAAACTGCATTATATGGCAGTGTAAATGGAGTAAAAAGTCACTTGTTTCAAATCCAAAGAACAGGAATCAGAAAGCTCCCAAATACGGTAAAACTAATGAATAAGAATAATGTGTTGAATGCTACTTCCGATCGTGAGCTTCAATGGCGAAGGAAAGACAGACAGACAGAAAGAATGCACAAATCTACTTCATTAAGATGACAACTCATGATGCTAGCAAACGAAGATGTGGGTGGCCCACCTCATTTGTCATTTCAAAAAGATAACGTGATGCCAGAGCAGATAATACCAATGTCATCGCTAATCCATAGAGGTACTAATAATATAATTCCATCTTTTAAAAAAGAACAGAAAAAAGGGGAAAGGAAAAAGACAAGCCAAATAATGCCAAGGGAGGCCCCGCCGAAAGTCGTCAGCTCTGCCGCTCTACCGCGACGGGTGAAGTGACAGGAATGCGCCCGGAGTGATTGTCTGAAGTGATGCCGGCAAATTTTGTGCAGACAGGACGGGCTTGCAACTGTCCGGCTCATGTAAACCATGACTCAGGTCTGAAAAAGAGATGGGCTCAGGAGGCTCAGACGGAGATTTGGCTACACAAAAGCTGGTGAAGAAGACAGACGGAGCATGACATTTCCGCTGTTGTTCGAGCGGTCGAAGAGCTAAACATTTCTTCAAGTTATTGAGTCCAAAGACTGGTTCATATATGGAAAATCGGGCAGATTTCTCCTTCCAAGACTGTATTTGGAGAGGACTTCATGAGCCCTGGATAATGGGCAGTGCTTAGGAGAGGTGGTCAAATCTGCCATAGTCACTTCTCATTAGTCCTGTATTACGTTTATTATTTTTCTCTATTATTGTTGCTACTATTATATTTATTTTACTCTATTTTTATTATTATTATTATTATTAATACATTTCAATCTTATTAGTATTATTGCATTTATTATTTTACTCTATTTATTATTACTTGTATTATTTTCCTGTATTATTTATTATTATTATTATTATTATTATTATTATTATTACATGTATTATTTTACTCTATTATTATTAAAAGGATACATTCCATTCAATCTGTTATTTTTTTACAAATATGCAAGGGTGTTTTTTATGTATTTTTCCCTTACATTTAAGGACACACTTTCCCTACTGCTATATTTCTTCAATTCTTTCCCGCCATATAAACATCTCGAAAAATACAGTACAGTATTGGAAGACCAATACAAATTAAAGAATGGGAAGAAAACTGGTTGAAAAAATTAAAATATACTTACGCATCAGACCTAAAAGAAAATTATTTGAAAATGCTGCACCGCTGGTATATGACCCCAGCAAAACTTGGAAGATTGTACAAGAATATGGACAATAAATGTTGGGAATGTAAGGCAAATGAAGGTACATTCTTCCATTTATGGTGGACATGTAAAAAAACATCGGATTTTTGGAAAAAGAATAGCGAGAATAGTTTTTGCTAGAAGCTGGAAGTTGGATACGATCCCAAATACAAATGATTGGATTATTAAAATAATGGATATAAAAGATATGGACAAATTAACTTTTTTATTAAAAGAAAACAACGGCAGAGGAATGAAGAAAACAAACTGGTCGCTTTTAGAACAGTATCTTGAGAAACTTTAAAGATACAAGCGGGAAAGAAATTATTATTAATTTTGATTTTGACAGTGTTAAGGTTAAGTCGACAGACCCAGTTTTTTTTAATGTGTTTTATCTTATAATGTGTAATCTAATCTCACATATCTACACTGTACATTTTATAATATTTACGAAGACTTGAGGATTCTGGATGAATGGATTTTAATCTTGGACATTCTTAAAATTTTACATAATGTGATTTTATTTTGTAATGGTACCTGTTTTATATGAACTTTTGTTTTGTAGATTGTTTTATATGAATTGTTGTTTTTACATTGTTTTTAGGCATTGAATTTTTGCCTATTTACTGTAAGCCGCTTTGAGTCTCCTCGGAGAGAAAGGCGGGGTAAAAGTGATGTAAATAAATAAATAAATAAATGTGTTTTTATCAGTTATAATTTTTTAACTGATTTATATTGTACTGTATAATTTTTTATATATGCGTTTTATTGTAAGCCGCCCTGAGTCCCCTGTTGGGTGAGAAGGGCGGGATATAAATATTGTAATGAATAAATATTGTAATAAATTTTACAGGAAGAGTAAGAGCGGAAGTCACGAAATTCCCAACCCAATATACCCGTCTTTTCTTTGTTTGGGAATTTTTAATTTTTTTTTTGTTGCTGCTTTTCTTGCTTTCCTATACACATATTGTTCCCCCACTTTTATGTACATATTATCTTTTTTATATATGTCTTCTTCCTTTTTTCTTTTTTCCTACTTTCTATATCCTATATTGTTCCCCCACTTTTTATGTGTCTAAATCTTTTTTTCTTTCTTAATAAAAATATTTTTTAAAAAAGAAAAAGAAAAATACAGTACCATATGTATAGATTAATACATGTATTTATATCCCACTTTTTTCTCCCAAAGGAGATTCAAATTGGCTCAGTTCTTTGGTTTAGTTGTTTTGTAACTTAGCTACTTTACAGAGTTGTGGTGAAAACAAGTATAGCAGAACTTTTTGGGATTAATTAGTTATGACTACCCTTATTACTAATTCTAACCCTAATTAATTTGATGAGTCACGAGATGATGTTTGCCATCATGTGCATCTGCACACAATTGAATTTTAACAATCAAACCACAGTCTGGGCAAGTCGGTACTGAATGCTCAGAAGGATGTTGTTAATTACCTACAACATATATTAGTGTGACTAAGGAAACAGAAATGTTCTGATCATATTTTAATATTGATGTTTTCGGTACGAATTGTGTACAATTTTCAAATCATGAATGTGTCCATGAATGTTCAGGCAAGCACCAACATCTTTAAAAATTGTGTGCATCTTAGAATTGCGGGTGCTTTTATCTATATTTCAATATATTATAGAAATGAAAATATGTATGTTTGTATCTGTTCCAGGATGGCTCCGATGTAGTTTTATGGATCTGGACCAAACTTGATACATAGACCCATCATGGCCCAACTTGAAATACTGCTCAGGTTTAGGAGGGATTGACAAAGAATTGTGAGTTGTAGTTCGCCAACATCTGAACAGGTAGGTGGATCCCACTCACAATTGATCGGAACCATACCCTTCATGATCTAATTTAAAATAATGGTGTGGTTTGATGGGAAAGACGCAACAGGCTTGATAGAGGATGATGGGAGTTGTAGTCCACCCACACCTGGAGAGCTGTGTGAACCCCACCAATGATGGATTTGGATCAAACTTGGTACATATATCCATCATGATCAATTTAAAATACTGGCAGGATTTGGGGGACCTGACAGAGGATCATGGGAGTTGGAATCCAGTTACAATGTGTATTTCAAATAAATAACATTCTAAATATCTAACACACACACACACACACATATATATATATATATAGTATATACTCAAGTATAAGCCTAGTTTTCCAGCCCTTTTTTAAAAACTGAAAAAGCCCCCCTCGGCTTATAGTTGGGTGAGGGTCCTGGTTGGCTTATATTTGGGTCAGCTTATACTCGAGAATATATGGTACGTTTATTATTTTTCTCTATTATTATTGGTATTATTACATTTATTATTTTTCTCTATTATTGTTACTATTACATTTATTTTACTCTGTTTTTATTATTATTATTAATACATTTATTATTTCACTCTGATCTTACTATTATTATTATTATTATTATTATTGCATTTATTATTTTACTCTATTTATTATTACAGTAGAGTTTCACTTATCCAACACTCACTTATCCAACGCATTTTTGTAGTCAATGTTTTCAATATATTGTGATATTTTGGTGCTAAATTCGTAAATATAGTAATTACTACATAGCATGACTGCGTATTGAACTACTTTTTCTGTCAAATTTGTTGTCTAACATGATGTTTTGGTGCCTAATTTGAAAAATCATAACCTAATTTGATGTTTAATAGGCTTTTCCTTAATCCCTCCTTATTATCCAACATATTCACTTATCCAACGTTCTGCCGGCCCGTTTATGTTGGATAAGTGAGACTCTACTGTACTTGTATTATTTTCCTGTATTTATTATTATTATTATTACATGTATTATTAAAAGGATACATAAGCACATTTACATTGAAGAAGATGAGAATAATGATTTGATCAAAGTTGGACAGTCTTATCTTAAATTTGAGCTTTATGTAAATATTCAAAAACATTTAACCTACTGATGCCTCAATTAATGTAATTTTATTAGTGTCTATTTTTATTTCTGAAATTTACCACCCTCGGCTTATACTGGAGTCAATGTTTTCCCAGTTTTTTTGTGGTAAAATTAGGTGCCTCAGCTTATATTTGAGTCGGCTTATACATGAGTATATACAGTACTAGCTGTGCCCGGCCACACGTTGCTGTGGCGAAGTATGGTGGTATGGGAAATAAAGTATTGAGGAATTGGTGGTAGTTAAGGTAAAGGGTCCCCTGGGCTGAGTGGGTTTCTAGGAGACCAAGTGAGCGGAGCTTAGCCTAACTGGCAGCAATTTAATAAAAGCAATTATTCCTCTCCCTGTAATTAGGACTTTATTTTTCTTTTCTTTTTGTTGTATCAACCTAGAGGCATGGATGAGGGGTTGTGATGTCAATTTTCGAGGTTGTGGGGTGTTTACTTTTGTTGTTTTGTCCGCTGCCGTGATGCCATCACTCTTTTATATATATAGATCTGTATCTATATCTATATCTCAATCTGTTGGTGGTACTGGAATTAGTGTGCATCCTACAATCGAAGAAATATAGTATTCAAGTGGTAAAGTTTGTTGAGCAAGAAAGGTGCTGAGCAAGAAAGGTATTTTTTAAAAAAGAAGTCAAGGTATGAAATTGAATCATGGGAACGTTGAGAAGGGAAATTCATTTGACAGAAACAAATGTTGCTCAAGGCGTGCTCCGACTCCCTCCTTGACACAGGCTGATAAAGTACAGCAATGCTACTGTAGGCCCCTCCAGGGCTTATTTTGACTAAAGCTTAGGAATGTAACGTATAAACACGAGACTCCCACATTACACTGTTACAACTTGCACCAGCCGCAACTGGACAAAAGCCACATTTTCAGAGAAATATCTCGCAGGGATAAATCTTTTTCGGGGTGTTTTAAAAAAAAACCTGTGCTGCGAACACACAAACACACTTTCATTGCATAAATCACCCTCTCCGAATTCAAGAGGTGACTGATATATTGTCGGCAACTGCCAATTGAGCTTCCACTTAAAACTTTTGGAAGACCACCCCCTGTTTATCTGTGTCAGGTTGAACGAACAGATGCTATATTTTCAGTAGTGGGCGTCAAAATATTGCAAATGGTTTTTGTCGGTTCATTTTTAGGAAGTTATGCTTTTGAGTGAGGGCCCATGGTAGCTCTTTCCTGGAAAGCAAATGTCCAATGAGCAGATGCTGTCTATCTGCGGATACTGTGATTCTTTGGTTTGGTTCTGATCCGTAAGCATCAGGTACTGTGGCCACCGATTCAGACTCAAATTGGTTCCTAGGACGCTTGTGTAGGCGCCTCGCAGTGAAACCGGTTCATTTTAATCCACTTCTAAAACAGATGATAGACTGGGATAGATCATCATCATCATTTAATTACTTATTAATCGCCCTCCATCCAAGATGCTCTAGGCGATTTACAAGCTAAATTGTAAAGGATAAAAATACATACATACAAATATTGATAAAATTGACATAGATTTCATAGATGAAATGCCTGGGATCAGAAGTATTTTGTATATTGGATTTTTCCACTCGGATTTTGCTAAACCTGCCTTTGTAAACGAGATCTTTTAGAGATGGGACCCTATTCTAAACACAAAATTAATTGACATTTCATCTACACCTTATACACATAGTCTGCCAGTCATTTGATACACAATATTTTGAATAATTTGTGCATGAAACACAGGTTTGTTTCAGAATGCAAAGGCGTTACCATCTCAGCCACCCATGTGGACAGTTTTGGATTTTGGTATATTTCAGAATTTCGGATAAGAAATGCTCAACTTGTAACTTTGAATGTTACTTTTTAGGGGCATTTATAGAGGCATTCTTTGGTGTCTGTGGTTCTCTTCTGACCCATTTTGATCCTGGTTTTGGAAAATTAAACCTGATTCCTGCTTTGGAAAGAACATCAGGCATGTTTTTCAGAAGAGTCTGAACATCCCTCTCCCTCACCCGTATTTTAGTTCTACGCTAGACTACAATGCCTATCATTCCTGGCCATTAGCCAATGTAGAGAGGGGCTAATGGAAAACAGTGTCCAACCACATGTGGAAGATCAGTTTTTCTGCTTCTGGTATCCATGAGGATCCCTTGGATGCATCTACAATGTTTGATCCCACTTGACTGCTGTGGCTCAGGACTCTGGAATCAGGAGAGTTGTAAATTTGCAAAGCCTTCTCTGTCAAATTATCTCGGTGCCTCATTAAACTACAACTCCCAGCAGTCCGCAGCATCAAGCCATGGCAGTGCATATGGGGATCAAACTGTTCACTTGCCCTAAGAGTACAATCTGGGACTATACAGTACATATTAACTGCATCAAGTTTAAATCCAGAACTCTACTTCTTCCTGCGCAACTTCAACGATGCAAAACACACTCTTTTGGACTACAGTTGCCAGAATCCCTCATCAGCATGGCTGGGTCACTAAGAAAAAGGAACATTTCCAAGATCTACACATTACTTTTGCATCACTCCGTTTTCCCGAATGCCTTCAAAGTCAGACCAGTCTAAGATTCGTTCCCACTTTGTCAACTTCAACAGATTTGTAACCCTGCTAAGAAGGAATGTCAAACAATGGAGACCTGTACACCTTTCCCCATTAGAAAGATGTAATTGGGGGTGAGAGAATGAAGGATCGGGTAAACAGAAGCTGGGCAGGGATGGATATTCTAGGCACTTGCTGCCCTCCTGTGGCTGAGGCAAGAGACATGAGAGGGAGAAAAATGAAGAAATCGAGAGAGAAAAAGGACATTGTGTTGTTGAAGGGTTTCATGGCCGGGATCACAGGGTTGTTGTATGTCTTTCGGGCTGTGTGGCCATGTTCCAGAAGTATTCTCTCCTGACGTTTCGCCCACATCTATGGCAGGCATCCTCAGAGGTTGTGAGGTATGGAGAAACTAAGTAAGGAAAGGAAAGAAGATATATCTGTGTAGAGTCCAGGGTGTGGCAAGAGTCCTTTGTCACTAGGAAGCCAGCATTAATGTTTCCATGAAAATGAACAAAATCTGGCTACCAGTATTACAAAACTCTAAAATCAAAACAGTAGATGGGAACCAACACTCTGAGGGCAGAGGACAGAGGATGCCCCCAGGCAAGAGACAAAAACCTTTCCAGTGCTAATTAGGGTGATTAACTGAAACATTAATGCTGGCTTCCCAGTGACAAAGGACTCTTGCCACACCCTGGACTCTACACAGATATATATTCTTTCCTTTCCTTACCTAGTTTATCCATACCTCACAACCTCTGAGGATGCCTGCCATAGATGTGGGCGAAACGTCAGGAGAGAATACTTCTGGAACATGGCCACACAGCCCGAAAGACATACAACAACCCCAAAAAGTACATTATTTCGGAAAGGAAGCTGATGGAGTTTCATGCGTAAAAACCCTATGCACCTCAAAGGCATATTCTTCCCTATTTCCCATTAAGACACATTTATAGCACAACTAGTGTATGTACCTGTGTTGCCTGGGTATGCATTAGCTTTGTGGCTCTTACTTTCCTTTTTCTGTTTGCTTCATAAACCAACCTTCCTTCCTTCTTTTCTTCTCTTTCTTTGCCCCTATTTTCTTGCCTTCCTTTCCTAGAAGTCTCCAGTAATGATAATTCAGCATTTAAATAGGTTGCAATGTCTCCCCCGTGCATTAAAGATATCCATAAACTTGATGATCTACTACTTTCCATGTTCATCAGTATTGATCTCACTGAAAGGGCTTGAAACAGCATTATATGTCAGTGCAGACTCATTAAATGCAGTTAAACTGCATTATATGAGTCTGCACTGACCATATAATGCAGTTTCAAACTGCATTATATGGCTGTGTAGATGGGGCCACAGTTTAGCAACATCCAAGGGTGACGCAGTCTTCCCAGGCCAGCTGCACATATTGGCAACAAAAATATACCCCGTTAGACTTTATTAACAGGAAAAAAATCACCGAGAGAGAAAGAGAATGGGAAAACAAGAATTCAAAATACAGGCAAGTGCAATTAATAATAATAATAATAATAATAATAATAATAATAATAATAATAATAATAATAATAATAATAACAACAACTCTCATTTAGTAGTGTGTTCCAAATCCGAGCGGATGAAACTTACGTCTTCCCCGGTGATTTTTTCAGCCAGAAGATATCATCACTCGTAATGCCATGCTCCCATGCCCCTGCAACCTTTATTAAAGAAAGAAAAGAAAATGTAGCTGTTATCGACAAAGGAAGACTCAATGATTCCATATCTAAAAGTAGTCATGCATGAAGAATTAATCAGGACTTTGCACGCCTCTGTTGGTTCAGTGGTTTTCTGTCTTTCAACAAGATTTTAAAAATACACGTATTGATTACGTTTATTAGCCTCATCGTGATCAGAAAGAGAGAGGGCGAAATTAAGGTGAAAGCTCAGCCAATAAACTCCCTTCCCCAACTGAAAAAAAATATTTTTGGGACTGAAGGTACTATTCTGCCTGAGGAAAGGAACAAAATGTTATTGAAGACAACTCCCACCACATTTGATTATCTGCCATGCGGACTGGGGATGATGGAAACTGCTGCCCAGCAAACTTTGTGGTACAAAAGGAAAAAAGGGAAAGTATGGTATATAATATAATACAAGGTAAGTTATGTTATTGTTATACACTTCTATAGTAATGTAGTCCCTTGTATATTACGATTATAGCATCAACTTGTATATAAAATACTAGCTGTGCCCGGCCACACGTTGCTGTGGCGAAGTATGGTGGTATGGGAAATAAAGTATTGAGGAATTGGTGGTAGTTAAGGTAAAGGGTAAAGGTTTTACCTTACATTAAGTCCATTATAAATGGGTAATATAGCTGTGTGGAAGGGCCTTGAGTCTACACTGCCATATAATCCCGTTAAAATCAGATAATCTGTATTTTATAGGCAGTGTGGAAGAGGCCTAAGTGAGGCCTAACTCGGCCTGTCCCCTGGGCTGAGTGGGTTGCTAGGAGACCAAGTGGGCGGAGCTTAGCCTTCTAACTGGCAGCAATTGGATAAAAACAATTATTCTTCTCCCTGTAATTAGGACTTTATTTTTCTTTTCTTTTTGTTGTATGAACGTAGAGGCATGGATGAGGGGTTGTGCTGCCAAGTTTAGTGTTTCTGGGATGTGTAGTTTTGTTGTTTTGTCCTAGGCCGAAATTTCATTACCCTTTTATATATATAGACTGTATAGGTGAGTAACAGCTGTTTTAAACCATCTCGGGTCTGGATTGGGTTTAAATTGACCCTGTGATTGACCGTAACCCCGTTCTTGTCGTTTATCCAAATAATAATCTTAAACCTAATTATAGTAACAATTCAAACAAAGTACAATACAGTATAGGTTCCCTGTATATATAGTATCCAGATGGATTTATTCAATCCTCAATCTGTATGTATACAATATAGTAATAACGAATACTGTAGTTACAACATCACATCGGGTTTGAATTCGGTTAAAGCTAATTCAGTCTCTAGTCTTAAATCCAGTTCTAACTCATGTAATTGTTAATTCTCAATACAGTCCTATCGTTGTCTTGATAATATTCTGAAGATCTGTTGTAGTATTGTTCAAGGTGAAATAATTCAAAGTAAATAAAATGCAGTATAAATTCCTCGTATAAATGAAAACAAAGTGGAAACAAAGTGGATTTACTCAATGGACAGAGTTCACTGGTAGGTTCCAGGGATACAAGTCGTAACATACAAGGGACTACATTACTATAGAAGCGTATAACAATAACAAACTTATCTTGTATTATATTATATACCACACTTTTCCTTTTTTTCCCTTTTGTACTGTGTATAATAGACATCTGTGTGTTTAGCAACAAACTTTGTGGCCCTGATGTTGAGGAAAGGCTAAAAGAGGTTTTAAAGCCAGGAATCTCACCCTCAGTTCAAACCCCACTTTCCTGAGTAAACAGAACAAACTGCAGCATCCAAGATGTGTAAAGATTTCATTCACAGCCCATCTTTCTACCACAAGATGGCACTCAAGGTGGCTAACAGAAGGCGCCTATAATAACCAAAACGCAAGCCAAATGGAAAAGGTTGAAAAGGCAGTCAAAATCACATAAACAGAAGAAAAACCACATCACCTGACCAGTGGAAACTCTTCTTCAAGAGCAACGCAAATGTCAAAACCCTGTCTGAATAAGAAGAACAAAAAAGAACCTCCCTTGGCAAAAAGCTCCAGAGCTTGGGAATCACTGCCAAGAAGTTCTTTTCCAGTATAAGATTCTAATGGTACAGAAAGACCAGTAAAAACCCAGGAAGCTTTGGGGAGAAGAAACACATTTTAGTTCAAATAGTATAAGCGCTCCTGGAGGTCCTTCTGATCTGAATGTACGACTGCCAATGGAAGTTACCTAAACTATCAGGAACCATCATTTATTCTCTGTGTTTATAATTCTTATAATTCAGCAATGATTAATGCATTTAGATATAAAGTGTTGACTGAGAAAATATTGGGACAAAGCAAAGGGTCAAAATTAGTTTGATGTCGGCAACTGGACACAGAAGCAATTAATCTCTATAACACTAGGTGCCGCTATTTTATTTATTGTGTCAGAAGCGAATGGAGAATACAGTTATAATATATAGAAACACCACAAACAAAGTTACAAACTTGGCATTATACTTTTTATTATACTAAATTTCCTTTGACTAGTAACTGGCCACTTGGAGTGCCTCAGGTGTAGCAAGATTTATTTGCTATCTATTTGCTACATTTATATGCCGCCCTTCTCACCCCGAAGGGGACTCAGAGCGGCTTACAAATTAAATTTACATACAATATTATATTAGCATAGTACAATACTGGTAATAAATTACTATATTGTACTGTATCAATATATTGTAATATTATTAGTAATATTATATATAAAATATAATATATAATTATTATTATTATATTGTATTATTAGTATTATATCGTATTATAATATAATATGAATATTATATGTATATACAATATGCTATAATTATTATATATTATTGTAAATTATATTGTATATATAAATACATATATATAAACACACACACACACAAATATGTGTGTGTGTATATATATATGTATATATATATACACACATATATATATACATATATATAAAACTAGCATAGCATGTTATTGCGGGGAGGGGCCTCCATCTGCTGCAAAGAGACAAGATGGAACTCTCTTCATAAGATCACTGAAGGGGTTGAGGTGTGTGATTATAAATCAATGCATGGCTAAAACTGAAAAATAAATTAGAAAATAAAACAAAAAAGTCAGCCTTCCATGGAAGAATACTGGATCAACATTTAGCAGTTCAGACATTTCACCACACTTAACACCCATCTGACTTCATACAACTTACACTTGTTGGATATTTAGGCCTCCCCCCAGTAGCAAGGACGATATTTTCTGCTCTGAGCAAAATCTAGGAATAAAAAACAAAGATATCAGGGAGATGAAAAGAAACAGCTTCATTCACACTAACATATATATATGAATGCTCATGAAGATGACATATATATCTATATATTCATAGTAGAGAATTCATGCATGTTTGTGGCAGCTCAGACTTCGTGTCTGATGCCTTGAAATCTGATGAGAGTGTTGTATTGCCCACTTTCAAGCTGAAATTCATAACAGGAGATTCACTAGAAGCTAAAAAAAGTTGGCAGTCAAAATCGATTAGAAATTCATGGCAGGCACCTCAAAATTTGACTGCTTCGGTTGTTGTCCAAACTACAGTGGCCCGGTTCCAAGACAAAAAGTCAATATTTAGAACAGGCCCTTCCAAGAAACAAAATGCATTGGAAAATCACACACACACATATATTTTAAAGGTTTCCCCTTGACTTTAAGTCTAGGTCAGTCTGACTGCGGGGGGTGGTGCTTATCTCCATTTCTAAGCTGAAGAGCCAGTGTTGTCCATAGATGCCTCCTAGGTCATATAGCTGGCATGACTGCATGGAGCGCCGCTACCTTCCCGCCAAAGCGGTACCTATTGATCTACTCACATTTGCATGTTTTCGAACTGCTAGGTTGGCAGAAGCTGGGGCTCTGCAGATTCGAACCGCTAACCTTCTGGTCAAGAAGTTCTTCAGCTTAGTGATTTAACCCACGGTCCCTATATATATGTGTGTGTATGTGTATGTATATACCGTGTTTCCCCGAAAATAAGACAGTGTCTTATATTAATTTTTGCTCCCAAAGATGTGCTAGGTCTTATTTTCAGGGGATGTCTTATTTTTCCATGAAGAAGAATTTACATTTATTGTTGAACAAAAAAATGAACATTATATACTGTACAGTAGTTGTCATCACAAATCAGCATAACCAGACAAACTGTGAATCCTATCAAGAATTTCTTGTTACTACCAATATTTCCATGTACAACTGGTATGTACATTTACCGATCCTGCATACTCTGGTGTTCTGTTTGGCAGACATGCTTCCAAACAAAAACTTTGCTAGGTCTTACTTTCAGAGGAGGCCTTATATTTAGCAATTCAGCAAAACTTCTACTAGGTCTTATTTTTTGGGGCTGTCTTATTTTCGGGGAAACAGGGTATATGTATGTGTGTGTATATATATATACATATATATACACACACATACATATATATACATACACATACACACACACATACATATATATACATACACACACATACATGCACACCTAGCTATGTAACTATATATAAGGCCTTACCTCTTTGCCTCCTTTGGCCACCCCACGAATGGTGTTCTCATCCAAAAAACTGCCTTTCAAATTGAAGTACTTCACTTTTCTATGAGAAAAAATAATATTGATATAAGCAACGACAACAACAGCAACTACTATGCACCTCTGTGCAACCACCACCACCATCTATTGCAGGCATGGGCAAACTTGGGCCCTCCAGATGTTTTGGACTTCAACTCCCACAATTCCTAACAGCCTCAGGACCTTTCCTTTTACCCCTCAGCCGCTTAAGCTAAGGGGGAAAAGGGGGCCATAAGTGGACGAAAATGGGCCAGCTCCCCCAACCCTATCACAGCAACTTTCCCCAAGCCAATTGCTCTTGAAACGAATAAGCCTACAACCCATCGATCACTGCCCAGAACCTTGAGATGATGCTGAGAATAAATTATAAACTTGTATTGAAGGCTCCATTCATCTCTAATGAAGTCAAACATTATAAGAAAGAAAATAAATGCACTTGCTTGTCTTGCAGCTGTACTCTGTGCCCCCAGTTCAAGGACTTCACATGGTTTTGAACGGCTTTCGCCATCGTGGACCTGGGAAGCGCAACAAACAGAGAAAGGTCACATTCGGCATTTACAAGCTCAAGAGACATCTTGAAGGTGAGCTTCACTTTCATGCTGTTGGTGCAGAAAGGGGATGATTAATGCAGGCTTCCCCAAGCTGACACACCTCCTGTGTATATTGGGCAACTACTCAAAACAGGACATATAAAATTATGCAGTTATGTTGTTGTTTTTGCCAAAATGGTGATTATTCTGTGTTGGAACAGTGTGATGTAGAACTTGATGGTCCCATCCGACTGTTGTCAGTGAGTTCAAGGTCTTTCACAAAGTCTCAGTGGGAGCAGTTTCTAAAGATTTCTGAAAAGATAGAGTCAAGAACGACTACTGAGTAGTATTTACTGATGGAAGCCAAATGAAGCAAACTGTGTGCAGAAAAATTAAATGCCATGACACCCAGGTGAGCTAAGGAAAGGATCCACATTTTTTGTTTCCACAAGAGCAACAGTTCCACTTTCATCACCCAATACAAATTTGTCACTTTGATGTGGATGCCACATCAGTGAGGTAGGGAAGTTGCTAGAGGCACTGCAGGCTATCCAAGTTGCTGGTTTTGGCAGTCTTGTCTCCCAGAGTAAAATCTTGCCATCCTCAGCGCAGGACAGAAGGCCACACATGTCACTTGACCAGTATGAACTCTAGGTGTCGAGCACTGCTTGCTGCGGGATGTCCCAGATCTTCACTTTAAAGTCTTTGCTTCCGCTGATGGCTTGTGTGTTGTCGGGGAAGATGCTCATTCTCGTCACTATGTTGTCATGCTCCTATTTGCAAAGCTAGTTTAGGGCATTGAGGTGTTGCAGTTCAACACATCTAGAATGTGGAACAAGCTGGGAAAGGCTACACTGACAAAAAACAAGACAGTTTCTCAAATGAGGTTACGATTAATCAGCTATGTCAGAGTCAAAGTGCATTGAATTTCCTGTACTACAATCGCCCCACTTCTTAGGGGTTCGTGTCCAGGTTAAATAAAGGTATTTACCAGGCAAAAAAAAACCCCTATCCAGTGATGCCCAACAATATTAAAACACTGCCGTCATCACTAGGTCAAGCCCCTTCTACACTGCCATATAATTCAGATCCACATTATCTGCTTGGAACTGGATTATATTAGTCTACACTGTTCAAAGCAGATAATCTGGATTTTATATGGCAGTATAGATCCAGCCCTAGACTCCTTCACTTGTCTTGGGCCTCTCCTCCCTCCTCTTTCCCCTTTTCAATGATCCGGCCACTATCTGGAGTGTTCGGACTAATTCAGGAAGGCAATGCAGTCCAGGCGTTTATTTTCCCCCCGTAACTGGTTGTAAATTTGTTTTATCTTCCAAACACTGCAAGCTATTACTTAGGGTAATGGCTGTAAATTAAGACAATAAATAAACGCACATGCAGGATAATGTTGCGAGATGCTGTCCTCAGATAGCGAAAACAGAAGCCAGGATGTTAATGCAAAGCTGGGCTTTTTTCCTCCTTCCTTGCTTGCTTTTTCTTCTTCCTATTGAATTACCAGTACGTCTTGGATGCTGTAAATCAATTCTTGGCCGGCAAAATGCTTCTTAAATTGCGTATTAAATACACACAAAGGTTGCTAGAGAATTCCAGGAATTAAAGGAATGATCAGGCACGGAAACAACTCTCCTTTTGGCACTGGTAGAACCCAAAAAAATGGAATTTCAGTGACATCTAGGATTGTGATCCTATATCCTTATTGAACCCAAGTGTAACAGTGTAATCCTATGCATATTTATCTAAAATGTGGTCCATTTTTACTCCTGAGTAAATCTATGCCATAAAGCCTTCTAATAACAGACATAATTTCCCTGATTTTTCTTCTCGAAGGAAATTAGTCATTTTTAACAATTTGGTACAGTTTCAATGATTGTGGACAGTTTGGAGTGTATTTTTCGCAAAAAAAAAAAGACAGAGGGTTTTCTTTTTTTACTCAAAGTGCATTTTTTTTTTGCAGAGGACACAATCACGGGTACTATATTGTTGTTGTTGTGCGGGTAATAGATTATTATTGTTGTTATTGTTATTATTTCTGAGTGATTCCAATGATTATGTAAACCATAAAGTGGCTCTTTTTTTAACCTTGGCTGCAAAAAAGACCAGAAAGTGAGAATGAGATAAAATCGTCACAGGGACTCAAAAGTATTAACTTGTTTGGTTTATTTAATGCTGGCAATTTATATAATTGGAAAATGTTGTTATCCTATATCACTTTGGCATGTAAAATGCAGGGTGCTTTTTGTACCTTTTAATCTCAAATGTCCTGTACCTGTGAAAGCTCTTTGTCACGGCCGTTGGCTAGCACACTCAATCTATTGAACTGCATGTTCTTTTAGCTGGACGCTTTAGTGCCATTTGATCCCAAGGAACGTCATCTGGGAACCCCAAGGACTCCCTCCAACCCACTCAATGCTCCCCAGCCTTGGAGGGAGAAAAAAGCACCCTTCAAATGACCATAAAATAAGAGGAAAGTCCAACTGAACCAGAACTTTGTCACCTATGCTTTCTTCTTCCTAAAATCAGGGTGCCTCAAACAGATGGTGCAGGAATATGTTTGATATAGGAGGTATTTTGGCTGGTGGTTTAAGAGATGGTAAAAGTGGTCACGATCTTCATGTAACTATAGTTAGAAGTAGCAGCTCACACAAAACTATAACTCCCAGGACTGCTATGGTATTTAAAGTAAGGTCTAGCTGCATTCATTCCACAGTGTAAAATGCACCCAGAGAAGGGTATGGACCTTGGGAAACTATAACTCCCAGGAGGACTCCATTGCATGGAGCCATGGCATTTAAAGTGAGATGCAAGGTGATGTTTTTATTGTTGGGATAATTGTGTTATTGTTTTGTTATTATTATTATATTGTTGTATCAGGCAAGGCCCCATGTAAGCCACCCCGAGTCCCTTCAGGGAGATGGGGCGGGGTATAAAAATAAAGTTATTATTATTATTATTATTATTATTATTATAATGCAAGGGCATTCATTCCATATTGTAAATGTACCAAGAGAAGGGTGTGGACCTTGGAAAACTATGACTCTCAGGACTGCACAGCATGGAGACATGGCGTAATAATAATAATAATAATAATAATAATAATAAATAAAAATAAATAATAAAAATCCAACATATCTATCTTGTTTGCTGTGACATATAATAATAATAATAATAATAGCAGCATTTAAAACGGGTCCCTACTGCATTTATTCTCCAGTGCAGATGCACCCAGAGAAGAGTATGGACCTTGGGAAACTATAATTCCCAGGAGGACGCCATTGCATGGAGCCATGGCATTTAAAGTGGGGTGCAAGGGCATTCATATTGTAAATGTACCGAGAGAAGGGTATGGACCTTGGGAAAACTATGACTCCCAGGACTGCACAGCATGGAGACATGGCGTAATAATAATAATAATAATAATAATAATAATAATAATAATAATAATAATAATAATAGCATTTGGAAACAATAGACATTGACAAAATTACGATCTGCCAACTGCAAAAGGCCACCCTGCTGGGATCTGCGTGCATCATCTGAAAATACATCACACAGTCCTAGACACTTGAGAAGTGTTCGACTTGTGATTTTGTGATATGAAATCCAGCATATCTGTCTTGTTTGCTGTATCATAAAATAATAATAATAATAATAATAATAATAATAATAATAATAATAATAATAATAGCATTTAAAATGGGTCCCTACTGCATTTATTCTCCAGTACAGATGCACCCAGAGAAGGGTATGGACCTTGAAAAACTAAAACTCCCAGGAACACATAGTATGGAGCTATGCTATTTAAATTGGGGTCCAAGAGTATTCATTCCATAGTGTAAATGCACCCAGAGAAGGGTATGGACCTTGGGAAACTATAACTCCCAGTACTGCTTCTTTGTGAGAATGTCATGGGGAACCTTGTCAAAGGCCTCCCTGAGTTCTTGAGCATCACATGCTGCAAAGACTCTCTCTGATGATCTTGGTTCTGCGTCATGAGACTGAAAGTGTAAGCAGGGAAGAGTGTTTGCCGAACCGGCCCAAAGGCTTCCGTGAACAACCTATCAGTTTTAGCTATGACACTTGTTATTATGTACAATTTACAGCGCAACACACATATGAGAACAGACACTTTACCAATCATGATTCGCAGGACGGGATATATTCCAGCCATAACGCTGGGCATCTTTAAGAGAGCTTCCCAGAAGTGCTGCTTGGTGCATCAGCTTTTTAGGGATGCAGCCGACATTGACGCAGGTACCGCCAAGTCCCCATTTGGTTCCTAAGGTGGAGAAGAAAAGGGGAGACAGTCATAGACGGTTCCTACATATCTGAAGGGAAACACCGAGAGATAACTATCCTAAGTCCAACTGATGGCTTCATGCTCAGTGTGGACTACAACCCACATCAACTTCGACTCTACATCCCTCATTCTTGGACTGTAATACACACCCATTAGTATGCTTTTAAAATTGTGCTTTAAATCCTTTATGTCTGTATTTTAGACATGGATCATGGCGTGACACAGTGATTCAGTTTTACTACCCCTTATAAGATAGTCAGATAAATACATAAACTGTAATAATGAAATGTATCAGGTCACCACGTATCTGGATGCATTGTCTTACACACCCTTTAGTATGCTTTTAAAATTGTGCTTTAAATCCTTTATGTCTGTATTTTAGACATGCATCATGGCGTGACACAGTGATTCAGTTTTACTACTAAAGTGGAAGTTAAACCAACCCCTTATAAGATAGTCAGATAAATACATAAACTGTAATAGCGAAATGTAACCGGTCACCGCATATCTGGATGCATTGTCTTACACACCCTTTAGTATGCTTTTAAAATTGTGCTTTAAATCCTTTGTGTCTGTATTTTAGACATGCATCATGGCGTGACACAGTGATTTAGTTTTACTACGAAAGTGGAAGTTAAACCAACCCCTTATAAGATAGTCAGATAAATACATAAACTGTAATAACGAAATGTAACCGGTCACCACATATCTGGATGCATTGTCTTACAAATTGTGCTTTAAATCCTTTATGTCTGTATTTTAGACATGCATCATGGCGTGACACAGTCATTCGGTTTTACTACTAAAGTGGAAGTTAAACCAACCCCTTATAAGATAGTCAGATAAATACATAAATTGTAATAACGAAATGTAACCGGTCATCACATATCTGGATGCAAAAACTGAATAGGTTTTTGCGCATTATGTTTTAATTTGTATTTGTTTTATTAAATGGTTTCCTGACCTGAACGTCATTCATAGGAGAGAGGCAAAATCTAAACCGAACAAATAAACTGACCTACTGAGAGCCTTGAAGCTGGCTCTGACTTTCAGGGACTTTCTCCTAGGGTTTCCTTGATACGATCGATTCAGCGGTTTCCCGCTCTGATGCTGAGAGAGTGGGACTTGCCCAAGGTCACCCAGTGCGTCCCTATGGCTTAGTAGAGGATTGCAACCCTCGCCTCCCACAGTCCAAGGCCAACACTCAAATCCCCATGCCATGTTGGCTTGAAACCTATCATAACAGAGATAGCATAACAGATGAACATCATGAGCAGAACAGGCAAGATAGAAATCCTGATGCCCTTGGATAGAAAAAGTCACAGTATACATTTGCTAGTTTTGAGTTACAGTGGGAAAGCCTCCTACCTTTTGGAGAAGGCTCCACGTAATCTAACACGGCGACTTTTTTCCCAAATTGGGACGCTGTAAAGACAAGAAGAAATAACGGATTTATGAAAGGGCAGAGCGTAGTTGTGCTTGCGTCAATGCTCGCCAGGATTTTCCCCTTCAGGATTCCCCAGTGTCACTAAGGGCCCATTGGGTCTCCCTTTCTCCATCTCATGGCTACCATAAGACCCTTCAGCATCACGTTTTCTTCAAGGTCTCCTAGGGGTCTGTTGCATCTTTTTATGGATAGCAAATGAATGACGAGAAGCTAAGTTGGGTTCTTTGGCTTTGAGGAATCCCCTCCGTACCTCAATAGTGACTGTTCCTTGAGGCATGGGATAGCAAGTTGGCTGTCCCATACCTCAAGCCCGCCACCCTCCAAAGCCTGGAACCTAATACAACGATCAACAAAGTCTGGAAAGCAATGGTATGTAGTATAACGTAATATTTGTTCATCTATAAAGACTATAAAGCCCCCGGTGGCACAGTGTCTTAAAGCGCTGAGCTGCTGAACTTGCGGACCGAAAGGTAGAATCATAGAATCATAGAATAGTAGAGTTGGAAGAGACCTCATGGGCCATCCAGTCCAACCCCCTGCCAAGAAGCAGGAAATCGCATTCAAAGTCACAGGTTTGAATCCGGGGAGCAGAGTGAGCGCCCGCTGTTAGCTCCAGCTTCTGCCAACCTAGCAGTTCAAAAATGTGAGTAGATCAATAGGCACCGCTCCGGTGGGAAGGTAAACGGCGCTCCATGCAGTCATGCCAATAGCCACATGACCTTGGAGGTGTCTACGGACAATGCCGGCTCTTTGGCTTAGAAATGGAGATGAGCAGCAACCCCCAAGGGTCGAGCATGACTGGACTTAATTTTAGGAGAAACCTTTACCTTTACTTAAAGACTAAACATACACCAACATAAATCCATGCACTGTAGTCCGCAAATAATAATAATAATAATAATAATAATAACAACAACAGGAAAATCAACAGGAAAAACTCAGCCGCTATCAGGACCTCAAGATTGAACTTCAAAGACTCTGGCAGAAACCAGTGCAGGTGGTCCTGGTGGTGATCGGCACACTGGGTGCCGTGCCAAAAGATCTCAGCTGGAATTTGGAAACAATAGGCATTGACAAAATCACAATCTGTCAACTGCAAAAGGCCACCCTGCTGGGATCTGCACGCATCATCCGAAAATACATCACACAGTCCTAGACACTTGGGAAGTGTTCGACTTGTGATTTTGTGATACGAAATCCAGCATATCTATCTTGTTTGCTGTGTCATAATAATAATAATAATAATCATAATAATAATACATTGCATTATTACAATGGGAAGGCTCCTCCATAAACTGCAATTCCCAAGATTCCATAGGATGCAGCCTTGAATGCTGATGTGACATTGTAGCACCATAGTTGTGTACTGTGAGAGGGCCCAGGCTAACATCTAAAGGTATAACCACAATTGTTTTACTTGTATTTTTGCTGTTTTTCTCCAGGAATGAACAAAGGCTCTTCCTGTCTGGACTGCTCAGAGCACAAAGGGGCCCACTTACTTGTAAGTAAGCCAATGGAAGAACACCCTTAGCTTGGAAACGGGATAATGGTGAACCATATTGAAATGAACACGTTTGCTAGGTCTCGGAAGACCTAGCAATGCCTCTCTATGAATTTTCTTGCTTCTCCAGGGTGACTCTATTGTAACTTCCAGAGGAAGTTGATCATAGAATTGTCTAGAGGACCTAGAAAATTCCTAGCTATGACATATTTTGTTGGATGCAGGTAGGTGATCCTGCAGGTGAAGAGAGCTATGGATATTGCATTAGTTATACATCTGACTTTTGCTTAAAATGAGTTCAAGGGCATATCCACAGCTCTCTCTCTCCATCCTTACAATCATACAAAGCAAACAAGGCCAAGGGAGAGACCCATGGCCACCCAGAGAGCTTCCCACTAAACTGACTCTGCAAGGTCTGATGGCTGTACAACTACGCACAACACAAAGAATTACTGGCACAAACCTTCTTTTGCACAAGCGAGGCCACCCGATCCTCCGCCAACGACTATGAGATTATACTCACTCTCCCCTATGGAAAAGAAAGGAAGTACTCTTTTAAAAAAGAACAAGAGAGAAGATAACATAGTTAAAGAAACAGTATGTGTTTAAGCTGCTTTACTCAGAGCTTGCTAACATTAATTAACATTAATTTCATTATCTGGAATGTCTGTCTTTTGTGAGTATTAAGTGGTCAAAATGGGTGCAAGTTAATTATATCAATGGTATCTACTGGGGTTTGGTCCCAGGACCTTAAGTGAATACCAAACCTTGGCTCCTCAAGTCCCAGTGTATACAATGGAGTGTCGCAAAATGGGAGTCCCTTGTGTACAAAGTCAAAGTTTGTTTTGGGATTTTGAAAACATATTTTCCAGCCATGGATGGTTGCATGGATACAGAGGGAAAAGCAGAATGAAGGAAGAGCCCTGGGGACCTGGAATGTGTATCCGCAACTTCCAAATCCAGGGAGAACAGGAACGCACACAATGGCTTTTTGAGAATACACATCTTATTCATCACCACACAAGATTATCATGGGGTAGAATGGGATGCAGTGGTTGACTGGCAGCCGATTGGCAAGTGTTTTTTTGACTCCCAGTTCTTTCCAAGCCAGAATGACAAAATGATCTTTCAGTTTAAACTAGGGTACTAAAGAAAGCAGCCATGTGCTTTGGTTTTTTTTTTTTAACAAGAGTTCAATTAAATTTTTGTTCTGAAGGCCAATCCTGATACAGTAGAGTCCCACTTATCCAAGCCTCATTTATCCAAGCTTCTAGATTATCCAAGCCATTTTTGTAGTCAATGTTTTCAATATATCGTGACATTTTGGTGCTAAATTCGTAAATACAGTAATTACAACATAACATCACTGCGTATTGAACTACTTTTTCTGTCCAATTTGTTGTCTAACATGATGTTTTGGTGCTTAATTTGTAAAATCATAACCTCATTTGAGGTTTAATAGGCTTTTCCTTAATCCCTCCTTATTATCCAAGATATTCGCTTATCCAAGCTTCTGCCAGCCCGTTTAGCTTGGATAAGTGAGACTCTACTATATTTAACTCAAATAATTTTGCATCGATCTCTGCTTAGTGAATTGAATCATAGAATCATAGAATAGTAGAGTTGGAAGAGACCTCATGGGCCATCCAGTCCAACCCCCCGCTAAGAAGCAGGAAATCGCATTCAAAGCATTTAAAGCACCCCTGACAGATGGCCATCCAGCCTCTGCTTGAGCAAGAAAATAAAATAAAAAACAGAGGTTCCTCAATGTGTTTACAGTGTTCCCTCACTTATCACTGGGGTTAAGTTCCAGGACCACCCGCAATAAGTGAAAATCCGCTAAGTAGGGATGCTATATTTATTTTAATATTTATACATTATTTTAGTAGTTATTCACTATTTTAAGTCTTTATCAACCAATCATGTGTTGATAAATGGCCTCCTTCTCCTTCCGTTGCTGCTTGGGCTCCTTTTCTCTCCCTTCGGCTTCTCCTTCCTCCCTTCCTTAGGCTGTAAATTGTAATTTTTTATGATTTATAATAGTCATTTAGAGTTTATTGAAAAAACGCGAAACAGTGAATCCGCAAAAGTGAACAGCGAAGTAGTGAGGGAATATTGTATTTAGATGTGTCGATAAACAGCCCGTTGTTTGCATGTTCTGCTCTGACCCAGTATGGTTTGCTGGCCCTATCTTCTGCTTCTCTCCTTCCCAAAAGATGTGTGCAAACTACAAGCAACTGTTTCCAAATTATGATACATTATACCGTTGGGCAGGCCACAAACCCAGAGGAAACAATCTTAAAACCAAACAGTTAAAGGATTGTGACCGTTGCAAGAATCAGATTGCAAGTCAGCTCTTCTTTCCCTTCCCTTGTTCCCCAGACACTTGTGTTGCGTAACTCAAGAGGTCACAGAATCATAGAAAAGGAAGCGCCTCGATAGGCCATTTACTCCAGTGATATATGACAAGCTGTCCTCTTCCTGTCCTGCTTCCAAACCAAACCAGGCGTTCCGCATCTCGTCTCATCTACCATCTTCACCACGCTCCCTCTGGACAAAAGGTAAGGGGGTTTGAGGGGCAGCATGAATATAATATGCTCAGCTTATGGGGCTCTCTTGGCTATTCCTAGTGTAGGGAGCCGGGCTGGAGCAGATCCAGGAAAGATGAGCAAACGTTGCGGACCCTTTCAGATCACACATTGACGTGGTCTGTGAATATTGTGATCCCTCGCCATATCCAAAAGCAGAGCTTTCCAAACATTTCATGTTGGTGACACACTGTTGAGACATGCATTTCGTGACACAGCAATTCAGTTTCATCGCAAACTGGAAGTGAAACCAGTACCTCATAAGATACCCAGGCACATAGATGAATTGTAATAATTAAATGTATGGGGATGCAACATATCTCCTGAAAAACGTTTATATACTGTATATACTCGAGTATAGTATTTCAGCCCTTTTTTTAAGACTGAAAAAGCCCCCCTCGGTTTATACAGTAGAGTCTCACTTATCCAACATAAACGGGCCGGCAGAATGTTGGATAAGCGAATATGTTGGATAATAAGGAGAGATTAAGGAAAAGCCTATTAAACATTAAATTAGGTTATGATTTTACAAATGAAGCACCAAAACATCATGTTAGACAACAAATTTGGCAGAAAAAGTAGTTCTATACGCAGTAATGCTATGTAGTAATTACTGTATTTATGAATTTAGCACCAAAATATCACGATATATTGAAAACATTGACTCCAAAAATGTTGGATAATCCAGAATGTTGGATAAGTGAGACTCTACTGTACTTGGGTGAGGGTCCTGGTTGGCTTATATTTGGGTCAGCTTATACTCGAGAATATATGGTACATTTATTATTTTTCTCTATTATTATTGGTATTATTACATTTATTATTTTTCTCTATCATTGTTGCTACTGTTACATTTATTCTACTCTATTTTTATTATATAATAAATAATAAAACTTTATTTATATATTGCCCTATCTCCCGGATGGGACTCAGGGCGGTTTACAGTCATAAAAACAACACAAACATTACATAGCAACATAATAACACATTATTAAACAAAGTAAAATAATGCAATTATAACAATAAATAACACTTACATGACCAGATCAAGGGGACGGGAACCATAAACCCAATATATTAAAATGTATTATTATTAATAATACATTTATTATTTCACTCTGATCTTATTATTATTGCATTTATTTTTACTCTATTTATTACATGTATTATTTTCCTGTATTATTTATTATTATTATTTTATTATGACACAGCAAACAAGATAGACATGCTGGATTTCATATCACAAAATCACAAGTCGAACACTTCCCAAGTGTCTAGGTCTGTGTGATGTATTTTCGGATGATGCGTGCAGATCCCAGCAGGGTGGCCTTTTGTAGTTGGCAGATCGTGATTTTGTCAATGTCTATTATTTCCAAATGCCGGTTGAGATCTTTTGGCACAGCACCCAATGTGCCCATCACCACCGGGACCATAATTATTATTATTATTACATGTATTATTTGACTCTATTATTATTAAAAGGATACATAAGCACATTTACATTGAAGAAGATGAGAATAATGATTTGATCAGAGTTGGACAGGCTTATCTTAAATTTGAGCTTGATGTAAATATTCAAAAACATGTAACCTACTGATGCCTCAATTAATGTAATTTTATTGGGATTTATTTTTATTTCTGAAATTTACCACCCTCGGCTTATACTGGAGTCAATGTTTTCCCAGTTTTTTTTGTGGTAAAATTAGGTGCCTCGGCTGATATTCGGGTCGGCTTATACTCGAGTATATACAGGATTTAAAATATATGGCTGATTACTGATTTCGCATTGACTCCGAGGTGTCTTGTTACGTTTGTGTGACACACCGACCTACAGTTTGGGTAGCTTTGGCTGAAAGTCTCCCTGAATGACAGTGCCTAGTGGTCCCTTTGATATGTGATGGTTTGAGTGACATCATAATGCTGTTGTGGTACAATGGGAAAGGAGCCTGCCAGTCTGTAGTGACAACAGTCCAGACCTGAAATCATCAGTGCAGTGATCACTTCAACAGGATGGGCCTTCAGAAGCTTTTAGGACAGTTGTCATGAACCCCCACTACTAGATGTGCTGGCTTATTTGCAACCACAGAGGACCACTGTCACTACCATCGTGGCTCAATATGGCCCTGACAGAGATACCTGACGTACGTAAGCTCCTTAGATCAGAAAGCGAGAGCATTTTTACATCTCTAAGGTAGCAATTAACTTTTTCCAGGCTGGATCTACACTGCCAAATGCCATTTCGACTGCATTATATGGTCTACGTAGGTCCAAATAATGCAGTTCAACCTGCATTATATGGTCTACGCAAGTGTTTAAAGACTAACTTCTGCTGGCTTCGACTCGGTCTGGATTAAGGTTTATCTACAAGGTTTTGTGGATGAATGGTTCAAGTACTTTATATTGATTTAAATTTTGTATATTGTAATTTCGTTGAACTGCTTTTTTAATTGTTTTATTTTATTGTACTGGGGTGTATTGGCATCGAATTCTACCCGATCTGTAAGCTGCCCTAAGTCCCCTCGGGAGAGAAGGACGGGATAGAAATGATGGAAATAAATAATAAAATAAATACGCTTACCATAGAATTCAGATTCAAATGGCATTATTTGGCAATGTAAACCTAGCCTCAGTGGAGGTATAAATTGACAGTGTTGTCGAAGGTTTTCATGGCCGGAATCATTGGGCTGCTGTGAGTTTTCTGGGCTGTATGGCCATGTTCCCGAAGCATTCTCTCCTGATATTTTGCCCACATCTATGGCAGGCATCCTCAGAGGTTGTGAAGTGTGTTGGAAACTAGGCAAGTGGTGTGTTGTCGAAGGCTTTCATGGCCGGGATCACAGGGTTGTTGTATGTTTTCCAGGCTGTATGGCCATGTTCCAGAAGTATTATCTCCTATACTGTGGTGTTTATTTATCTGTGGAATGTCCAGGGTGGGAGAAAGAACTCTTGTCTGTTTAAGGCAAGCGTTAATGTTGCCACTGGCCACCTTGATTAGCATTGAATAGCCTTGCTGATTCAAAGCCTGGCTGTTTCCTGCCTGGGGGAATCCTTTGTTGGGAGGTGTTAGCTGGCCCTCATTGCTTCTTGTTTTATGGGATGTATTTCAGTATTAGTTGAACTATGTTGTGCCCTACCTGAAACCCTAAGGAGAGGGAGGTAATAAAGAAAAATAAATTATTATGATATCATCATTTATTAAGAAGGAAAGAAAGGAAGAGGTGTATGAGGTAAAGGCAGGAAGGAAAGAAAGAGCCAACTTTAAACACAGCAAAAAAGAGATGGCTTGCTATCCACATAATTCTAGGCCCCCTTCCACATGGCTAAATAAAATCCCTCATTTTCTGCTTTGAACTGGGATACATGGCAGTGTGGACTCAGATAACCCAGGAATGTTGTGCCTTGATATTCTGGGTTATATGGCTGTGTGGACAGGGCCCCAAGACACAAACTCAGGCATCTAGGGTCCCTTCTACGCTGCCATATCATCCAGATTGTAAAAGCAGATAATCCACATTACATAATTTGAACTGGATTATCTGAGTCTACACTGCCATATAATCCAGATCGAAGCAGATAATCTGAATTGTACATGGCAGTGTAGATGGAGTTTAGGGCTCTATCTACACTGCGATTTAAAATCCAGATTATTAAATTTTAACTGGATGACACCTAGTCTACACTGCCGTATAATCCAGTCCAAAAGCAGATCATCTGAATTCAGAAACTGGATTATATAGCAGTGTAGATGGGAATGCCCACTTCTGACACTCCCCTATGGCAATCCTAAAGGGACTATGGGTGCATCTACACTGTAGAACTAATGCTTGATTGATCCTACTTGAAGTGCCCTGGTTCCATGCTATGGAATCCTGAGATTCCATATACCTGAGCCATGCCAGTCAAAGTGGGGCCAAGCTGCCTTCATACTGCACCCAAGTTTTAGGAGAAGGTAAGGCAGGCATTCAGTAGGCCTCAACCTGCCTGGCAGTAGCAGCAGGAGTCTTCACCTGTTGGACCTCTCCCAAATGTCACTCAGCCTCAACGCAGCTTCAAAGCTCTGAGCTGCCTCAGAGGAAGGGACAGCCCACCCCACAACTCGGGCGACCCCCGTACCTGACGACAAGGCCCGCCCCGTACGGCAGAGCCCAAGCTCCAGCCGCCAGCGCGCCCGCCCTCGCCACAGCGCCGCCATGCTGTACGGCAGTCAGCGGGGTCCTCGCCGGTTTTCACGTGAGGGAGGCTGTCTCCGTCAGGCGCCTGTGAGGGAGAGGAAAGAAAAAAAATGGAATTGAAAGCGGAAAAGAAAGAAAAGTAGCCGCTTTGGGGGTGTGAGTGAGAGGGAGAGTTGAGTCACGTGGGTGCAGGCACTGGGGTAGCCGCCTCTTTCCCGACAGAGCCTCAACAGGTGTGTCCCCTTGGGCAGCGTCCCAGCGGGAGCTCCTCTTCTCAAGTCCAAAGAGCAAGCAATGAGGGGAAGCGGCGTTTGGGGGCCATGGATGGGTGAGCAGGGTTTTCCTTCTTTTTGGACATGGCGAGGGAGTCAAAAGGGGACAGAAACACCACAGAAGGGGAAAGGGCCCCTTTGGTTTGCCTTCTCCGTGCTTTGGCTCCAGGAGGCGCCATTTTCTTGGGCCTAGTGGCCGAGGAGAGGCCTGAGCAACACCTGAGGTATTTTTAAAACCCTCACAGTTCTAGACCAGGCCTGGGCCAACTTAGGACCTCCCTCCAGGTGTTTTGGACTTCCACCATTCCTCACAGCCTCAGGCACCTTCCTTTTCCCCCTCAGCCACTTAAGAAATTGTACAGCAGAGTCTCGCTTATCCAACATAAACAGGCCAGCATAATGTTGGATAATAAAAAAGTAAAGGTTTCCCCTGACATTAAGTCCAGTCGTGACCGACTCTGGGGTTTGGTGCTCATCTCCATTTCTAAGCCAAAGAGCCAGCGTTGTCCATAGACACCTCCATGGTCATATGGCCATAGGCATGACTGCATGGAGCGCCGTTACCTTCCCCCCGGAGCGGTACCTATTGATCTACTCACATTGGCATGTTTTTGAACTGCTAGGTTGGCAGGAGCTGGAGCTAACAGCGGGCGCTCCCTCCGCTCCCGGGGCTTGAACCTGGGACCTTTCAGTCTCCAGCTCAGTGCTTTAATGCACTTCGCCACCGGGGCTCCATGTTGGATAATAAGGAGGGATTAAGGAAAAGCCTATTAAACGTCAAATTACGTTATGATTTTACAAATTAAGCACCAAAGGATCATGTTTTACAATAAATTGTCAGAAAAAGCAATTCAGTACACGGTAATGTTACATAGTAATTACTGTATTTATGAATTTAGCACCCAAACATTTATTTTATTTTTTATTTATTTTATATACTGCTCTTCTCCCCCAGGGGGACCCAGAGCGGTCTTACACAATGGCAAAATTAAATGCCACATACAGTAGAGTCTCACTTATCCAATGTTCTGGATTATCCAACGCATTTTTGTAGTCAATGTTTTCAATACATCGTGATATTTTGGTGCTAAATTCGTAAATACAGTAATTACAGTAGAGTCTCACCCATCCAAGCCTCACTTATCCAAGCCTCTGGATAATCCAAGCCATTTTTGTAGTCAATATTTTCAATATATTGTGATATTCTGGTGCTAAATTCGTAAATACAGTAATTACAACATAACATTACTGCTGTTTAGCTTGGATAAGTGAGACTCTACTGTACTACATAGCATTACTGCGTATTGAACTACTTTTCTGTCAAATTTGTTGTATAACATGTTTTGAAGCTTAATTTGTAAAATCATAACGTAATTTGATGTTTAATAGGCTTTTCCTTAATCCCTCCTTATTATCCAACGTATTTGCTTATCCAACGTTCTGCCGGCCTGTTTCTGTTGGATAAGTGAGACTCTACTGTATAATACAAAATGTAGTAAAAACCAACAATCATAAAACATCACAGTGTGTTGAAAACATTGACTACAAAAACACTGACTACTAAAATTTGACATCCGATAAAGATAGAATTGCATAAAATGAATTCAGAAGTTAAATCCATAAAAAGTTCAGTCTTGTGAAGATTTTAAAAAATCAGTGATCCTTGCCTGCCTAGAGAAATAGCTGTGGATCCAGGCGGGAGACAGACTGCGTTGGATAATACAAAATGTTGAATTCACAAAGGTTGGATAAATGAGACTCTATTGTATAAGGATGTGGGTGAAGTACAAAGGAAAGGGCCTGAGGCTGTGAGGAATTATGGGAGTTGGAGTCCAGACTCCAAGACCAGTCCTTCCAAACCCTGCCAGTATTCAAAGTTGGTCATGTTGGCTCTGGAGTCTTCGTTTGGTCCAGATCCTTCGTTGGTTGGGTTCACAGTGTTCTCTGGATGTGGGTGAAGTATAAATCCCAACAATCAAGGTCAATTCTCGCCAAACTTCACCAGTTTTCAAAGTTGGCCATTTTGGGTATGCGTGCCAAGTTTGATCCAGATTCATAGTTGGTTGGGTTCACAGTGCTCTCTGGATTGACGTGAACTATAACTCCCAAACCCAGGGTCTTTTGCCATCTTGGTCAGAGTACTGTCGACTCCACAAACTACAGCTCCCCCAATTCCATAGCATTGAGCCATGGTAGTTAAATTGGTTTGAAATTGCATGAATTCTACACCATGGGTTTCAAATTCATTTTCATGGGGGCCCACATCAGTCTTATGGTTGCCATCAAAGGGCCATTGAATCAATTGACAGTGGATCTGTGGATACAGAAGCCAACTATAATATTGTTTTACATAGTGGTCAGTGAAGGGTATGTGTACCATATTGGGTCAGATCCCTCCAGCCATGTCGGAGCCTTTGAGGTACAAACACAGACAGATTTTCACCTTTAGATAGATAAATATCTATCTTGTGCAATAAAGAACTGTATGCACAGTTATACCTTGCTCCAGATTTCTCTCTCATATGTATATGTGCCGCCTTGAGTCCCCTTTGGGGTAGAGAAAGGTGGGGTATAAATAAGGTAAATAAATAAATACACACACATACAGACACACACACAAATTTACAATGTAGCTCTTACAATGTAGGGAGTTCTTGAAGGTGTAGCTGGGGAAAAATAATTTTTCCAGGCTCTGCCAAATTTTATATATACTGTATATGTGTATGTATCTATGTGTGTGTGTGTATGTGTGTTTGAGAGAGAGAGAGAGAGAGAGAGAAAGAGAGAGAGAGAAAGAGAAAGAGAAAGAAATCTGGAGCAAGGTATAACAGCTAAACAGTAGTGTCCCCCAGCTAGCATGGCTACTGGTAGTTCTGTATTGTTGATGTATCTGCACAGAGCTAGAGCTGTTTTGCCACAATCTTACATCCAATTGCTAGTCCCAGCTAGAGGCAGATGAATTGATGGATGACAAGTCAAAACTTGTATAAATCCCATTGGGGAGAGAGGAAGAGTTACTGATTTAGACTGCAGCTCTTACACTGTAGGGTGTTCTTGAAAGTAGCTGGGGAAAAAATAAATTTTCCAGGCTCTGCCAAATGGTTAGTGGTGCAAGGAAATCATCCCTGACTTTGTTTGGCCCTTCCAGCTTACACTGGATTTTTTTCACTCTTTGATTTGATCCTCTCCTTGTTTATAGCATTATTATCTAAACACTTAAACCAGGCCTGCCTCACCTGTGGCCCTCCAGGTGTTTTACACTTCAGCTCCCAGAATTCCTGACCACTGGACTGGAAGTGTGCTTATTCTGGAGCTGAAGGCTCTCACTCATGTCACGTCTATGCTTCTTGTGGACAGCTCAATCTTTGTTTCTCGGTCAGTTCTACTCTTCTGCTTTTGTTTTCTACTCGTGACTTCTTTTGCCATTCTGTCCAGGAAAGACAGTTCCTTTTGGTGGCTCAGCGTTGCTCATGTGCCTTCTTTCTCACCCCCCCCCCCCCCCCCGAATGCAAGAAGGCTTTGGGCCTGGGTTCAGCTGTAGCTGGTTCAGATA